>NW_015168092.1:12064-12185 GCF_001447785.1 Gekko japonicus | reverse complement strand
AGCTCCAGGTTGGGAAATTCCTGGAGATTTGGGGGTGGAGCCTTGGGACAGTGAGGCTTGGGGTGGCAAGCAGCCTCAGCAGGGTATGATGCCATAGACTCAAACCTCCAAAAGAGCCATT
>NW_015168092.1:11748-11943 GCF_001447785.1 Gekko japonicus | reverse complement strand
TCTCTGTCGCCTGGACAACAGTTGTAATTCTGGGTGATCTCCAATCCTCACCTGGAGGCTTTTCCTTGTGAAGGAAATGGCTGGAGGGTGGAGTACACCAGTCCAAAGTTCCTCCACTCCTCAAATCCCACCCTCTCCAGGCTCCACTCCTCAAATGTCCAGGAATTTCCCAACCTGGAGTTGGCAACCCTATTT
>NW_015168092.1:0-9989 GCF_001447785.1 Gekko japonicus | reverse complement strand
TCCCCAGGAGCGGCGGCGAGGCCGGCTGGCCCACCAAGCTTCCCCCTTTCTCCCTCCGCAGCAGCAGCGGCGGTGAGGCCGGCCCGCCAACCCTTCTCCCGCCCGTTGCGGCGGCGAGGCAGTTCGCAGAGCATTCCCTGCGCATGCACAGGGGATGCTCTTTTACTTTTGGGGGGATTTAAATATCCCCCCAGTAGTTTTTTCACCTTTTCAGATTTTTGTGCGCACCTGGGGACTGCCCCAAGTGTGCAGGAAAATCTCCCTGCCCCCCAGGTGCTCCCAATGTGCGGATTTAGATATCTACAGAGAGAGGGGCGCCTTCGTTATTAGTATATAGATAATGAAGAAGAAGAGATTGGATTTATACCCCGCCCTTGGAGTCTCAGAGTGGCTTACAAACTCCTTTCCCTTCCCCCCCCCCCACAACAGACACCCTGTGAGGTGGGTGGGGCTGAGAGAACTCTGGCACAAACTGCTCTTTTTCAAGGACCGCCGTGCCAGAGCTTGTGACTGACCCAAGGTCACATCAGCAGGTGCAAGTGGAGGAGTGGAGAATCAAACCCGGTTCTCCCAGATTAGAGTCTGCACACTTAACCACTACACCAAACTGGCTCCAAGTATAATACTGTTTAGAAGGGCACTGTAAAATACCTAATTTTACCAAAGAGGGGAGGGATGGTTTTGGAAAAGGAAATTAAAAAAGGGGGGGGGGGGGGGGACTTCTGGTCTGATTTCTTTTTCCCAAGCCCTGAATAAAGGACGGAATGTTCTTTAACTAGAATTGTTTTATAAAATGATACTTTATTTCATAGAGGGAGCCACCCAGTGGTGGCCTTGAAACACTGAGGGTTTTTTTGAAGTACAACTTTGCGTTACTTTCAGCAAAAAAAGGGACACCCTTGCAGCAGAATTTACATTTTATCCAAGCATTTTAGACAGATTCAGTTAACACTGTGAGTATGCATTCCGCTTGCAGAATAATTGTGGTTCATAATTTCCATTCTTGTATCTAATCGTTGACAGGAAGAAAGGTGATGCTGAGACTTCAGCTATAGGAGCAAAGGTGTCAGCTGCTTTTTAGAATGCCTTAATACATTTTCTCTTGCTGAAATACTGACCGAACGTGTTCAGTCTTTATAGAAAGCAGATGGGGCTCTGGCACAGAGCGGAGCAGTCAATGAAGACGGAGACTGTAGCTGAGAACGCCCACCTTGCAGCAGAAGCAAACGTGGCCCCACTTTGACCACTTACCGTTTTGTCTCTTTCCATTGCAGAATCCTCACAAGTTCTTCCCTGAGGAGCATTTTGGCGACGAAAGCCCACTGTTGACCCTGAGGCAGTCGGGGGGCCGATGCCGCGTGAACAGCACGCCCACGGCAGAAACCCTGTTTACAGAACTCGACTCTTTTGTGGCCTTCCATCCCCCGCGGGCCGATGCCGCGTGAACAGCACGCCCACGGCAGAAACCCTGTTTACAGAACTCGACTCTTTTGTGGCCTTCCATCCCCCGCTGCCCCCTCCCCCTCCCCCTTACCATCCGCCAGCCACTCCGATTCACAGCCAGTTCAAAGTTGGGTGGAAGCAAAGGGCCCAGAGCCAGCAGCAGCACCCCCCCTCGCGGTCCTTCTCCTACCCCTGCAACCATTCCTTGTTCCACTCCAGGACAGCACCGAAAGTGGCCCCGCCCATCTACTTGTCCGGGGTCAAAGCCACACCTCCCGATTGCACTAACACAACAGGACTGGGAAGACAAACTGTGGCAGCAGCTGTGATGGCGGCTGAAAAGCAAACGGTAAGTGCGCCAGATATACTCACATCTCCCCCTCCCCTCCCCCCCCCCCAAAAATATGTGAATGGCAAGATCTCATGGGGCGTTATCCTGGTGCAGTAAGCGAAATGCCTGCAAGAACAGTTTGGCACTTAACAGTATGAAATCAGGTTCCCACCGGCCTATTACAGATTGAGGATTCTCCAGGTGGGGTCTAGCAGGCTGCAGCTTCTCTTCTGTCTTGGGTGTAATGGCATATAAGAGCAGTTGTGCTGGATCAGACAGTAGTCCGTCTATCCTGTTTCACACAGTGGCCAGCCAGATGCCCTTGGAAAGCCAATCAACAGGTCACAGAGGCCAAAGCCTTCCCTTCTTGTCCCTCAGCACTTGGACTGGTAGTGAGAGTCAGTCTGGTGTAGTGGTTAAGAGTGGAGGAGTCTAATCTGGAGAACCAGATTTGATTCCCCACTCATCCTCCATGTGCAGCCAGCTGGGTGACCTTGGGTCAGTCACAGTTCTCTCAAGAGCAGTTCTCTCAGAGCTCTCTCAGCCCCACCTACCTCACAGGGTATCTGTTGTGGGGAGAGGAAGGGAAGGAAATTGTAAGCCTCTCTGAGACTCCCGAGTGAAGGGCGGGGTATAAACCCAACTCTTCTTTCTTCTTCTTCTACTCGGGGGGTTACTGCCTCAGAACTCAGCCTGAGTCTTTCAGATGAACTTATTTTTTTGACATAGCTGCATACCCTAAATACCTTGAGAGATTTCTTTGTTCTGTGTGGCAGGGAGCTTCATATACACAGAATAAACACTTATGTGCAGGTGCATATGCAAAGCAATCTACCGTTTAAATGGGGTGTGTGTGCAGTAGCCTCTTAGGGGCAGCCAAATGAGTCTCTTCTCTCAATTTTTACAAGACACTTGAATGCTGGGGGGGGGCACAAGTGGATTTAGTGGAGGTGGATCTTTGCTCTTACTGTCACTTTTTGAGTATTTAGTTAACTGAAGCTTTTGGAAGCAGTGCGTAGATGGCAATTGAAGCTTTGAGGCTTTGTCCCAGGATTTTACTTTTAAATCGGATTGCGTTCAGCTGAATAATTCATGACAAGGTGTTAAGAGATGAAATCAGCACAGTGGAGAATTTGTGGCTTAACAGTTTGAGGCAAAAAGTGTTTATGTCTAGGCCAAAGCGACTGAGCTGCTGCTCAGAAAGTAAAACGAAACAAGGTCCCGTATATACCTGCCTTATTTATTTATTTATTAGATTTGTATCCTGCCCTCCCCAGATGGGCTCAGGGCGGCTTCCAACAGCGGCAAATACCATAACAAACAGTTAAAACACTATAAAACAATCAATAAATAAAGTGTGGTGCTCTAGATATTAACTTATCTCTCCAAGATGGGATCCTTTTATCAACCTAGCCTGACAACATGAGTTCTTGGTCACCTAGGCATCTTCCCAGGGCCAGTTAACTTATAGATCTAATCCACCGTCATAGATGGCAACTCGGTGGTGGCACAGAGCCTTCTTCTCTCTGTATGTAAAACTTGCAGCAGATAACAAGGAAGGCTGGCCTGAAACAATTTAAGGAAGGATTTAGTTCTTGGTATAGTTAGCCAGGTAAATTTGGGAGCGTTTGTGCAGATGTCCTGGTGTCTGCCTGAACGCTGAAAGGTCGCCGGGGTTCATCCCGCTGATGGTCTCTCTTACCCTTTTCCTGTGATTCTCACGGAAGCAGTTCAGATTCTCTTCCTCTCCATTATTCATAAGATCCTCTCTCCTTGTAATTACTGTTTAGAAAGCTGCATTCGAGTCTGGATTGTTTCCTACTGCTAAATTCATATTATTTTCTTGTCTGAGTAACAAGGGAAGTATTTTGTTGGACAAGGCCAGTAGCGGCTGCTTGTGGTAGCTGCACTGGAGTCCAACTACTATTAGCTCCTTGTCAGAAATAAATGTTGAGCTACCGTGACTTGTTTAAGAGTCGGATGCAGCTGAGGGGTGCTTTCATTTAGGAAGCAGGGGGGGGGGGGGGCTGTGTGTGTGTTTTGCTTTTGACACTTCCTCCTGGGCTTTCTGCTGAGGCTTCGTTTTTGTTCAGAAAGTTTTAACTGCTTGATTCAAGTAATTTTTTAAAAGTCTGGTCTATTTAGACAAAACTCAGCTGAGCACTTGAAGTGGGGAAAAGCATTTAGGACTATTTTTAAGTAATTTGCCATGGAATTGTTTTGCGAATACAACCGTGTTGACCGTTTCCACCAGTGACACACAAGGAAGTGCTGGCGAGTTGAGCCAGATGTGTTTTCGGCCAGTGTGGGAAGAGCTGAGGCTCTGTTACTTTTAGAAAGACACTCCTTTTATATATAAAAAACCTCTTTATAAAAACTTCTCACAGTTGCAGAATTCAGCACAGTAAATTGCCTTTTGTCGTGACCTAGATAACCTAGGCTACCCTGATCTCATCAGATCTTGGAAGCTAAATGGGGTCGACCCTGGTTAGTATTTGGAAGGGAGACCACCAGGGAAGTCCAGGGTTGCTACGCAGAGGCAGGCAAGTGCAAGCCACCTCTGAACATCTCTTGCCTTGAAAACCCAATAAGGTTGCCATAAGCTGACTGTGACTTGATGGCAGTTTCCACCACCAGTTGCCTTTTATAGCCTGTTTGTCTTATTCAGTATGAGTCCAGAGTGTTACAGGAGGTGCAGGTCATTTAGTACAGTAATACTATTGGGTGAGCTTGCTTTGCCATATATACATATAAGGACTTACATATTGCCCAGTCTAGTTGCAGATGCCCTGCATGGAATTTAGCCCCGCTGACTTTGGAGGCCACTTCATTTAAGGCAGTTGCCGCCACTGATGTTTACATTATTTTTGCCTGGCTGCTTTGCTGACCAAGTTTGAATGCGGCTTGGGAAGCTAATTTTGGGTACTTATTTGTGTATAGTTAGAAGAATGTATCTGCCCCGTCTCCCTGCTTGAGGCAGCTCACAAATCTGCACCACAACTGGTCATCGGGGAGGGGCCATGGCTCAGTGGAAGAGCCTCTGCTTGGCTTGCAGAAGGTCCCAGATTCAATCCCCAGCATCTCCAATGGGGGGGGGGGGAGGGACCAGGCAGGTGATTTGAGAGACCTCTGCCTGGAGAGCTGTTGCTTGATAGAATGAGAGTCTGCTTCAGTGTAAGTCCAGCTTCATGTGCAATCATTGTAAGTCTTGAGTGCAGAATATTGGGCACTTTCCATTTTTCAGAACAAAATCAGCAGCCAACTCCTTTTGGAGCTGGAGGAATACCTGAGCCCTGTCTGCCTACACTGAGCCTAAATTGTTGTGACAGAGAACCGGGGGGGAGGGGGGGGTGCTAGGGGTCCAGTCTCTTCATGGTGGCCTGTGGTAAGCTTGAAGCAGTTCTGGAAAGGGGAGGGGGGTAGTAATAGACCAGGTGGTTTACAGCTAGAACAGAAGGGGGAAGAAAATAGCACAAGTGAAATGGATGTTCTCTGCTCTTTCCCAGGGTACGCAACCTGTGCTCAATGAACTGGTGCCAGATATTGCAATGGGTGTGTCGACGATGTCTCTCAAGGACAGGAGGCTGCCAGAGCTCACTGTCGACACAGAACTAAGCCAGCCTGTTTTGGACGTTGGACCAGGACCACCCCAGCACATCTCGTGCGTTCCGACAAGGCACTTGCACAGTTCCCGGAAGAAGCATTCCGTTGAGCAGAAGCTGGATATGAGAGAGAATTCACAGGAATATCCAGATTTCTACGATTTCTCCAATGCCGCGTGCAGACCTTCCACTCCAGCGCCTGGCAGGCATACTCCTTCACCTTCCCAAGGTGTCTATTTTGGCCCAGATTTGTATAGCCACAACAAAGCATCGCCCAGTGGCTTAAAGCCCACCCACCTGTCTAATCACCTCTCCCCTAAAAAGCTAGAGGACCCTAGGAGAGAGTACACGCTTTCTCAAGAAGGGCATCCCCACAGACAAAAGAACGAACCCATACACCTCGATGTCTTAGAGCAGCCGCCCCAGCGGCTGGATTTGGCATTGGCTGCCCACGAGAACACTGGGAACGGCCCGGTTCACATGAGGGGACGAGCAAAAATGGAAACGGACTTGACCTACGGGCTGACCGCCAGCCGGCCCTCTCTGCCAGCATACAATTTGGAGAGCCACGAAGAGCAGTCCGGCCGCAGGTTGGCAGACACAGAGCCTCTCGAGCACGAAGCACAGAGAAATGTAGATTTGGAAAGGGCAGAGCTGGTTAGCAGAGGGAGGCGGTCTCCGAGCAAACCAGACTTCATGTACAAAAAATCTGCCCTCTGAAAACCACCTCCACTTCTTCTCTGTGCCTAAGAATTGTGACCGACCCAATCCTTTTGCAACCTTTGGCCTGACATTGTTGGGCACGTTCATAATGCCAGCCTCTAAAATCAGTTGTTTTTCCCCCTTTCCTTCCCCCCCCCCTTGTATATACATGGCTTCCTTAGAAATGGCATGCTGTCAGTTTATTTGGAATGCTGCTTCAAGGTTTGTGTGTTGGAACAAATTTTGTTAAGCTTCTTTAAAAAATATTTTAGCTGGTACCTTTTTTAAAAGAAGGGGGAGGTAGCTGTTTGCACCTGTACATTAATTTTGGTTTTTTTGTACTAGTATGTTAAAACTTTTGACTCATTCTAAAGGACTCTATGTCCACAGTCTTTCCACTTTTTATATATGTCTTTCAGCTCCCAGTTTTCAGTGTGCATTGGGCTGCACACTGTGAAATGTATTTTCTAATAAGATGGTGAGAATGTCTGTCTTCATTTCTGAATGACTATAGGAATTCCAAAGAACAGCACATTTAAGTAACTACTCTGGTTAGGTCTGAAACCTTCTTGGTTTACCACTCATGCAAGAATCCAGCCTAATATTTATCTTTTGTTTACCGAGTCCATGGCAGCTGGCCTTCCGTCTTATGTAGCAAGCCCTCAACTAACTCGTGCTTGTGGGCTGGAATTTTCTGTGGGAAGCAAGGAGTGTACAACTCCCCTTTCTTATTGGGGGGGGGGGGAGCCTCGAGAAGCACTTACTAACTTCCTGTAGTTTATTAAACCACGATAAAAATGGTCAGAATATATTAAGAACGGTTGAAGTCCTGCAGAGTGACAATGTTTCTCTTCCTTTTTTTTTTTTGGTATAAAGATATGCAGAGATGGGAAGGTTTCATACCCAGTGAAGAAAGGTGGGAAGGTGCAGCTTAACATCCAACGGGTGTTAATTGCTTTGTCTCATCAGAGGGCTGCCTCTCCAAATAGAAGCGCTAAAAGAAATGCTCGCTGCCTTCTTTGCTCTGCCTCTGCTTAAGAAACCAAGGGCTCTCAGTCTTTAGTGGTGTTGTTCCGTTCTCCTTCACACAACCGCTTGCTTTGTAGATCAAAATCCGATCGAAGAGCTGGCTGTTCTAGCCTCACAAGCTATAAGCAGTCTTAGCACTTAAAACTCTTCGTTCTCAGCCCGTTGAATGTGTGTCGTTTGTTTTTTCCGCTGAAGACCGTGGGGACTCCTCTGATTCTATGGACACAAAGTGGAGTCCTGGGGCTGATAGGCAGAGATGTCCATTGACACCAATGATGGCCGCCTTCTCAGAAGAAAACGCTCACATACCACTACTTGGTCACAATTAACAGAGGCCTGACTTGATACCTTAAGTCAACTCTAGTAAAGCTCTTCCATCACCTGAAGACCTCAGTCAGAATATTAACTAAAGGCTCATTCTTTCCTTAAGCCTGACTCTGTTTTTAAAAATACTTGACACAGTTTAAATGTAAATTTTGTTTTCACTGTTGAATTGCAAACACCTTTGTCGTGGGCTCTGAAAAAAAGGAGTCTTCTCTTCCGGGCTTCTTCAAGGTGTGTGGGAGGGGAGAAATGTTTTTGTTAAAACAGAAACATTGTGATTTTGTTTATGTTCAGGGAAGAGGGAGAGGCATCTTGGCCAATTTTTTTGTGTTGCATGGTGCTGTCATTGCACAGAGCAAAGCCTTTTGAAAACAAATGTGCTCAGTGGGTGGGTTGGACAGTACAGCACGGATCGTTGCTTTGGTGGGTCAGGTTTGTATGTAACTCACTGCCATTTTCTCTGCAAGACAAGTTTTTGTAGCCTTGCTGGCAGGGTGCATTTTGAACCCATTCACAGGACCATTCATCAGACCCACTTGCAGTGTGAACTGGCATGTCTCCAAATTTTGTTTTATCTTTTTTTTTGGTAGAAGTTTGGTATGATTGTTGGGTTGGCTTTGATTTTTAGAGCACTTGGTCCACGGATTTCTTCCCCATTTATTCTCTCACACAGAATTTTCACCCACTCATTGAAAAGACTATGTCTAGACATTAGACGCTCTGCTGTTTCATGTAGCCCCTTTTGTGCATCCCTAAACAGAGCCATATAGCCCCAAAAATACTTCAGCAAATCGCTAGTGTAATCTAGCGGGCATGATAGGTTTAAGGTGCAAGTCCTCAGCATCTCCGTAGTGGTGATAGCACTGGCTGAGATGATTTGTGGGGATTGTTTAGTTTACACTTGGTTTTTACTGTGGAATAAAATAATTTGGGTGAGAAGCAGTTTAACGGATGTTGGCTCTCTGAAAGTCAAATTGCAGCTTTTAAAGCACATTATATGGAGAGATGAAACCAAATCTTGAATAGGGGTAGAATTTTGTACGGTAGGGCTCTTAGGACAATCGGGCCATTTGTACAATCTAAACTCTCATTAAGCTGGAAAAGGGGATGCAGAAAAACTTACAGACCTCTTCGAGAAGTTGAGAAACCAGCTTCTGATATTTTTTAAACAATACCACTAGGACTCGGGCTTGGGTGGTATGAGATGGTTCCTTTTGTGCTTCACGCTACCCACTGCAGATACTTTCCTTTGCTGTAGTGCTTGCTTCCATGGTGACTAGCACTGCTGTGTGCATCCTTGAAAATCACTGGTCGTGCACGCACAGAAGTGCTGGCAGGAGAGGAAGTGAGCCCAACCATGAAGGAAAGCCCCCCCCCAGCGGCCAGAGAGGTGTGAACAGTGTAATGGGATCCAAGCCTGAGTGCTTTCCTTCTAATGTGTTGGTAGCACATTTATCCCTATAAGATCCCTTGCTCACTACACTTTGTTCCATCTCCCCAGTAAGCTGTATTGTTGGGTTTAATTAGCTCAGAGAAAGGTTGACAGCTATTTCACTGACATGCTTGCAAAGTCACCCCACATTCCTTGTATGCTTCCTTACAAAAAGGTTATCTTTACTTTGTCATATACTGACCATTATCTATACATTTGTCAACAAAATACAAATAAAAAGGTGAAGCTGAAGTATTTTTGAGCCACTGGAGCCAGATGGGCACAGCTGTTGCTAAGGGGGTTGATTTGGCCCAGAAACAAACTGATCCAATATGATTATTTGTGCCATAAAGTGAAATAATGTTCACATTCTGCTGGACAGATGACTTCATCACACTCTCCTTATTCGGTCTGTTTGTGCTCCAAAAAGCAGGGCACATGGCACAGCAACCAAATCCCAACTGCTGAGAGTTGCAGTAATCAACAGCAGTACCATGTGCTTGGCATTTTCCATGCACAGAGCAGTTTTAGCAGCTTAAAGAAATAATAATCCTTTGTTTGCATGAAGCACTTTTGAATAAATGGTTGGAAGTTCCAAGTATTTAGTAACTGTACAGCTGTGTCTTTGAAAGAGAAAATAATTGCTTACTAAACAATTGGTATACAATGAAAGTATGGAAACTTAAACTATATAATCTTGGCTAATTTTTGCTTTGAGGCTGTGCAGAATCTTGTCCAAAACTAATGTGGCATATGTATATCTGGGGGAAATGTTTTTGTTCTAATCCATGACCAGGATCTAGAGAGCTGTTGTGTGCGTGGGGGTGGGGGGCACATTGTATGATTACTTCCAACAGCATAGATAGCTGCCACAGCAGGTACTGCTTGGATGTGGCCCCTCATCTTGGGGGGGGGGGGGGCTGCTGCCAGAAGAAGGCCAAAAAGATTCTGTGTGCATATGACACTCTGGATACTGGCCAAACTGTTTACAGTTAGGTCTAAGGAGACCCTATTAGAGCGAATTCTTAATTTTCCCTCAGCCTTTAAGGTCATAGTAGCTGTCTCAGTAACTGCTTAGTAGATTTCAGGATTTACTGCTGGTATTTGATTCTCCCCCCCCCCCCCC
>NW_015168091.1:466067-472594 GCF_001447785.1 Gekko japonicus | reverse complement strand
TGCTGGAATCACTCTCCGTCTGCGTACTTCTCATACCCCATGCATACCCTCAGACATCCAGTTTCCATTCACACTGAGGTGAAAATATGCAGGCTGGATTGTACTTCTGTTGGGAAGGAGGCACCATAGTTAAAATGCATATAAGTTATCCAGGGATATAGGTTCCAAACATTCAGAAAAACGCCCAGCCATTTTCTCTAGAGAGGAACTGATCTCTGAAGTCTGGAGATCTCTTGTACTTCTGGGAGACCTTCAGGCCCCACCTGGAGGTTATAGTACAATTGAGAGAATCACAGAAAATATAGATACAATAAGCAAAAATTCACCGTGAAAAAGTACTGGTTATATATAATGAACATATAGAAAATGTCAATACCACAGTTCATTCCAACTCAAAATACATTTCCAGAAGATTCTTATGGAACACTATGTAAAATTTGAAGGGTTGTTCCATAAGAAGCTTCTGTAAATGTATTTTGAAATGTAAATGAACTACGGTATTGACACTTTCTATATGTTCATAATATATAACCAGTACATTTCCATGGTGAATTTTTGCTTATTGTACCCACCTGGTGGTTGGCAACACCAGCCCAGGAGCAGGCAGAAGTTCTCACAAACACAGTCAAACAAGCAAACAGACAGGTGTCCAGGTAGGCAAGGACAACAAACACGACAGCCACAGAACAATTGCTAGTTCATAGCTGGCAACTCCCGGGAGCATCTTGAGGGCTGGGACTGACACACTGGCATGCTGATGTCTCTTTCAGTGAAACCCAGAAATGACATCATGGGATGCTCTAGGATTTGCAAAACTCTATGGTAAAACCATACCAGAAGTGATGTCAGCATGCTGGCATAATGGTCCCATCCCCCATTTCCCCTCTCCAGAGCTTCAGGTGCAGGTGGGCAATAACTGGATTATGGGAGACTTGGTAACCCTAAGTCAGAGCTGGACTGAGGCTATTTGTAGGAACTAGTGCCTGCAGCTGTAACAGACACTGACAGCTGGACCCTCACAGTGGATCTTTGTCTTCTGAGGCCCTGGGCCTCAGGCCATTGTTTGAGCAGAGCTTAGGGTTGCCAGCTTCAGGTTGGGAAATACCTGGAGATTTGGGCAGAGGGTGGAACCTCAGTCTCTGACTCCAGCTTCTGTTGATGGTCTATCTGGGCTTCTGGCCCTCCAGCGACAGCTGATGCCTTGTCTTCTGATGGATCCTGGGTGCTGGTCTGCCAGGGTTTTGCCCTCCATGAATTAGCCACCACAGCATCTTTGTCTTCCAAGGAGGACTCCTCAGACCCAACCCTGACACTCTCGCCATTTCTCAGTAACCTGGATGGCAGGTAAGGGTCCAGATTTCTACAGCACTGTCAGTGCACAAAGTGCGTTTACATACATTATGACAATGATCCTTACAAACACCCTGTGAGGTAGTCCAGTACGCTCATTCCCATTCTGCAGACAGGGGTCTGAAAGATGCCTGCCCTCGTGAACGTGGGCTAAAATGAGCTTTGAATCAGCAACGTCCCAGATCACAGCTCCATCTCATCGTAACTGCTACAACAGCAGCTTCACGGTTCACCTATCCCGATAGCCTCTCCTCTCTCTGCCAGCTCATGCATGAACCAAATTCTCACAACCAGCAGGTGGTGGTAATAAAACTGTTGTTTGCAGAGCTTTTTTTTTTTGTAGAAAAAAGCCGTTCCAGGTCTGTTCTGGGTTTTCTTTGGCACGACTCCATAGCGCTTCAAATTGCCTGTCTGAACTCAGCCTACATGTGTGCATCGAGGTTATCAGTCGAAATACAGCAGGTGGGGTGGGGTTGTGGAAGCCACCGAGGCAATGTGAGAAGACGAGGCAGAAGCTAGGTGGGCATGGCAGAAGGGCTTGAGGGGTTGCCTAATGATGAACAAAACCCAAAGTGACATTTCTGACAGTCACATCATTATTATCTGCCACACTTTGAATATTCTGGGAATTACATGAAGGGATTTGGGAAGTGTTGTTGTTGTTGTTCAGTCACACAGTCGAGTCTGACTCTTTGCGACCCCATGGACCAGATCATGCCAGGCCCTCCTGTCTTCCGCCGTCCTCTGAAGTTGGCTCAATTTCATGTTCGTTGCATCTATGACACTGTCTAACCATCTCATCCTTTGCCGTCCCCGTCTTCTTTGACCTTCAATCTTTCCCAGCATCAGGGTCTTCTCCAGTGAGTGGTCCCTTCTCATTTGGTGGCCAAAGTATTTGAGCTTCAGTTTCATTATCTGGCCTTCCAGGGAACAGTCAGGGTTGATTTCCTTTAGGATTGACTGATTTGATCTTCTTGCAGTCCAAGGGACTCTCAAGAGTCTTCTCCAGTACCATAGTTCAAAAGAATCTATTCTTCGGCGCTCGGCCTTCCTTATAGTTCAACTCTCGCAGCCATACATGACTACTGGGAATACCATTGCTTTGACCATGGGGACTTTTGTTGGCAGGGTGATGTCTCTACTTTTTATCATGCTGTTTAGGTTCGCCATCGCTTTCCTCCCAAGGAGCAGGCGTCTTTTAATTTCATGGCTGCTGTCACAGTCTGCGGTGATCTGGGATCCCAGGAACGTGAAGTCTGTCACCACTTCCACGACTTCCCCTTCTATTCTCTATTCCACGACTTCCCCTTCTATTCTCCAAGGAGTGATGGGGCCGGATGCCATGATCTTAGTTTTTTTGATGTTGAGCTTCAAGCCCACTTTTGCGCTCTCCTCTTTTACCCTGAGCAAGAGGCTCTTAAGGTCCTCTTCACTTTCTGCCATTAGAGTGGTATCGTCTGCATATCTGAGGTTGTTGATCTTTTCCCCAGCAATCTTAATTCCCGCTTGTGATTCATCCAGGCCAGCATTTCGCATGATGTACTCTGCATATATATTAAATAAGCAAGGTGACAATATACATCCTTGTCGTACTCCTTTTCCTATGCTAAACCAGTCAGTTGTTCCATATCCGGTTCTAACTGTTTCTTCTTGACCCTTATACAGGTTTCTCAAGAGACATGTGAGGTGGTCTGGTACTCCCATCTCTTTAAGGACTTGCCATAGTTTGTTGTGATCCACACAGTCAAAGGCTTTAGCATAGTCAATGAAGCAGAAGTAGATATTTTCTGGTACTCTCTTGCTTTCTCCATAATCCAGCGAATGTTGGCAATTTGATCTCTAGTTCCTCTACCTCTTCGAAACCCAGCTTGTACTTCTGGTAGTTCTCTATCCACGTACTGTTGAAGCCTAGCTTGTAGGATCTTGAGCATGACCTTGCTAGCATGTGATATGAGTGCAATTGTGCGATAGTTTGAACATTCCTTGGCATTGCCCTTCTTTGGGATTGGAATGTATACTGACCTTTTCCAATCCTGTGGCCACTGTTGCGTTATCCAAATTTGCTGGCAAATGGAGTGCAGAACTTTAACAGCATCATCTTCTAAGACTTTGAATAGCTCAGCTGGAATACCATCACCTCCACTAGCTTTGTTGTTAGCAATGCTTTCTAAGGCCCATTTAACTTCACATTCCAGGATGTCTGGCTCGAGGTCAGTGATTATACCGTCGTGGTTGTCAAGGACATCGAGGTCTTTCTTGTATAGTTCTTCTGTGTATTCTTGCCATCTTTTCCTAATCTCATCTGCTTCTGTTAGGTCCCTACCGTTTTTGTCCTTTATCATGGCCAGCTTTGCATGGAACGCTCCCTTGATTTCTCCAATTTTCTTGAAGAGATCTCTAGTCCTTCCCATTCTATTGTTTTCTTCTATTACTTTGCACTGTTCATTCAGGAAGGCCTCCTTATCTCTCCTTGCTGTTCTCTGGAAATCTGCGTTCAGTTGGGTAAATCTTTCCTTTTCGCCTTTGCCTTTCGCTTTCCTTCTTTCCTCTGCTATTTGTAAAGCCTCATCAGAAAGCCACTTTGCTTTCTTACATTTCTTTTTCTTTGGGATGGTGGTGATTGCTGCCTCCTGTACGATGTCACGAACCTCTGTCCATAGTTCTTCAGGCACTCTATCTATCAAATCCAGACCCTTGAATCTATTCTTCACCTCTACTGTATATTCATCAGGGATGCGATCTAGGTCAAACCTGAATGGCCTCGTGGTTTTCCCAATTTTCTTCAGTTTAAGTCTGAATTTTGCAATGAGTAGCTCATGATCTGAACCACAGTCAGCTCCAGGTCTTGTTTTTACTGACTGGATAGAGCTTCTCCATCTTTGACTGCAAATTATATAGTCAATCTGATTTCGGTGTTGCCCATCTGGTGATGTCCATGTGTAGAGTCGCCTCTTAGGTTGTTGGAAAAGGGTGTTCGCTATGACCAGTGTGTTCTCTTGACAAAACTCTGTTAACCTTTGCCCTGCTTCATTTTGCTTTCCAAGGCCAAACTTGTCTGTTATTCCAGTTACCTTTTGACTTCCTACTTTAGCATTCCAGTCCCCTATGATGATGAGGACATCATTTTTTGGTGTTAGTTCTAGGAGGTGTTGTAGGTCTTCATAGAACCGGTCCACTTCAGCCTCTTCTGCATCAGTGGTTGGGGCATAGACTTGGATTACTGTGATGTTGAATGGTTTGCCTTGGAATCGGACAGAAATCATTCTGTCATTTTTGAGATTGTATCCCAGTACTGCCTTTTGCACTCTCTTGTTGACTATAAAGGCCACACCATTTTTTCTACGAGATTCCTGGCCACAGTAGTAGATATAATGGTCTTCTGAGTTAAATTCGCCCATTCCTGTCCACTTTAGTTCACTGATTCCTAGGATATCGATGTTCAGTCTTGCCATCTCATTTTTGACCACGTCAAGCTTACCTTGATTCATAGATCTTACATTCCAGGTTCCTATGTAGTATTGTTCTTTGCAGCATCGGACTTTCCTTTCACCATCAGACACATCCACAACTGAGCGTCCTTTCGGCTTTGGCCCAGCCGCTTCACTCTTTCTGGGGTTACTTGTACTTGTCCTCTGCTCTTCCTCAGTAGCATATTGGACACCTTCCGACCTGAGGGGCTCATCTTCCGGCGTCATATCTTTTAGCCTTTTGATACTGTCCATGGGGTTTTCTTGGCAAAAATACTGGAGTGGGTTGCCATTTCCTTCTCCAGGTGGATCACGCTTGGTCTGAGTTCTCTGCTGTGGCCTGTCCGTCTTGGGTGGCCCTTCACGGCATAGCCCACAGCTTCATTGAACTGCGCAAGCCCCCTCGCCACGACAAGGCAGTGATCCATGAGGGGCCACAAGTGATGGGCCACTACATAAAAGTGCCTAACATCTGGTGACACTCTGGACAAAACTCTATGGTAGAATTAGCTTCAAACCATAGAGTTTTGCCCCCAAAACAGAGTGTAGCCCCCACGATGTCACCAATATGTGTATGTCACTTTCGGGTGATGTAGGCACGTCACTGACATCCCTGACGTGTACGTCACCTGGAGGGGGCATAGGAACGTCACGCTTCTTCCCTCCCCTCTCTTCGAGCCTCCTTGTAAGTCCACCGCCGGCTTGTGGGCCAGACTTGGCAACCCTACTTTTCTCGTAGGGCTTGGTCCCCAGGCCCCTGATCATCCTTGATCCCGGTCAAACGAGCGGGATGATCCACTGCCAAAAGGAGGCAAATTAGAGCCGGAGCAAAAAGAACCGCGGGAGTGCAATCTGACGTGCCCCCACGGCTCTATGCTCTGGCAGCTGATCAAATGTTGTGCAGCAAACCGGCAGTAGCACAGTTGTGCGCATGCGTGGGATGGGGAACGGCGCTGGCTGCGACGGGCTACCAGCGCTTCCCCGACCAGACGCCTGGAGTTGCCGCACATCATCCGGAAGGTAGTGCTCTGTTGCTAGTACCTTTTAAATGTGCATTTTCGGGCCGAAGGGACGGATCGGGGATGGGTGCGTGATGCTTCCCAGATGTTGCGGTGTGCTTGATGCGCCCCCGATCTGTCCCTCTTGCGGGGCAAATCCTCCTGTGTGACCGGGGCCCTCATTGCTCTCTTCTGTTTGGAGGCTAAGGCCTTCTACGGCTGTTACCTGCTAGCACTGAAACCTCTGAATATGGAGGTTCTCATTAGTCACTATGGCTAGTAGTTATTGACAGACCACTCCTCCGTGAATCTCTCTAACCCACCTTTAAAGCCACCTGTGCACAGGGTCATCACTATATCCACTACTAACTCCAAACCAGTGGCACCAATGGTCCAAACAAGATAGGACCAGGCCAGACAGGACTCTGAAAGAATATTCAACCCCTTGCCTTGCTTTCATCTAACAGGGGGGGGGGAACCTTACTCCCCCAATACCTTGGTAAATTTTTTCCTCCCTATTTCTTTCTTTCTTTCTTTTTGCCCAAGGAACTTTTCAAAGAGTCGGGAGAGATAAGAGGAAGCAGGCAGGCATCTATCACATGTCATCCTTATCAGTTCTAGAATGGCTGCTTGCTTAACAAGACTGAAGGAGATTCATTTTTTCCCAGCAGGCTGCCAAGGTGGGTGGAAGTCAAAACCGTATTCATTAACC
>NW_015168091.1:463755-463969 GCF_001447785.1 Gekko japonicus | reverse complement strand
GACAGAAAGGGAGGCCTCTCCCCAAGGACTGCTCCCAAACCTCCAAGGATTTCCAAGCCAGAGCTGGCAGTCCTAAATGCAACCAGAGTGCAGCCATAATTATGGAATCATACTGTGTTAATTCTCTTTCACTATTAGAGATGGAAGGCTAATCAATAATGCCTACCTTATTCTCAATTGTACCTCTTTATTCTACAGTTTGAGCTTTCAAGGT
>NW_015168091.1:459829-463627 GCF_001447785.1 Gekko japonicus | reverse complement strand
TGAGGGGTGACATTATAAATGTTTACAAGATTATGCATGGGATAGAGCAGGTAGAGAAAGAAGTACTTTTCTCCCTTTCTCACAATACAAGAACTCGTGGGCACTCCATGAAATTGCTGAGCAGTTGGGTTAGAATGAATAAAAGGAAGTACTTCTTCACTCAAAGAGTGATTAACACGTGGAATTCACTGCCACAGGAGCTGGCAGCAGCTACAAGCATGGATGGCTTCAAGAGAGAATTAGTTAAACATATGGAGCAGAGGTCCATCAGTGACTATTAGTCACAAGGTATAGATAGGAACTCTCAATCTGGGGCAAGGGATGCTCTGTATTCTTGGTGCTGGGGGGTCAACAGTGGGAGGGCTTCTAGTGTCCTGGCCACACTGCTGGACCTCCTGATGGCACCTGGTATTTTTGGCCACTGTGTGACAGAGTGTCGGACTGGATGGACCATTGGCCTGACCCAACATTGGCTTCTCTTGTGTTCTTAAGGTATAGCTGGCCCTGACCTGGATGGCCCAGGCTAGCCTGATCTCTTCAGATCTAGGAAGCTAAGCTGGGTCAGCCCCACTTGGATGGGAGATTACCAAGGAAGTCCATTATTGCTCTGCAGAGCCAATGGCAAACCTGTTCCTCTCTTGCCTTGGAAACGGTATGGGGCTACCATAAGTCAGCTGTGACTTGATCACACTTTCCACCACCAACGTCCAGATTAGCTCTTCGTTCCTAGTAAATGGTTCTTGATGCACCCAGAACTTTCTTCAAATTTAGATTTTCAGCTTTGTTTTGCATAAATATTGATGCAACCCACTCATTTCTCTGAAATATTTTGGCAGCTGTTTTCTGTGGGTGTTTTTTGACATCAGGTGGGAAGGCCTCTTGAGAGAAGGGACCGTCGTTTAGGCTGGAAACCGGTTACACAATACGATGGTCCCCAGGGCTGTTGATTCAGCAGCCATCTGTTTTGCTTTCCGTCTCATAAATTGAACCCACGGCTACTTGTATTGTCTCAACAGTATTGCTCTTGATTTTTGCTTTTGAAGGATAAGTGTTTGGTGTACTTTGCGCTGCTGAGCTCCAAGGACTTCTTCCTGATTTATTATGGCAACAAAATAGTTCAGGAACAACAAAAACAGCAAAAAGACCATGGGGTTAGCATGGGTTTGACACTTTAAAATATTAGCTCTTTTACGTTTATTGCTGTGTTAATAGTCATGTCTGGCAGGGGAAGACGTTTGGGAGATCTGGACTGAATTTGTTTCCGCCACTTCCAGAAGCAGGGTTGCCGCAGCCAGGCTGTCCCGCTGCAGCTTGCTGGGCTGGTGGGGGGACAATGGGGGGTGGGGTGAAGGGGGATCAGTATTGTGCTGATGCCTCTTGAACCTGCCCTGTCTGGGGCTCTGGCGACTGGCTTCCGGTGGCAATGGTGGCTCCCACCTACCTACATGAGGCGAGGGCCGCTCTTTGCTTGACCTGTGGAAGCCAGTGGTGGAGTGACAGTGATTCTGGGCCCTTATCCTCAAACTTTGCTTAGGGCCCCAGATCACTAAGACTGACCCTGGTTCCACCCTCTAGAAGAGCACTGGCTATAGTGGGGCAGTATGCGATAGGAGGGGTGACCTGTCATGCATCACCCGGTACTCATTTGCATATTAAGTGACACCCCCCCTAATGTAGCCAATCCTCCAAGAGCTTACAGTAGCTCCTGTAAGAAGAGCTCTGTAAGCTCTCGGAGGATTGGCTACATTAGGGGTGTGTGGCCTAATATGCAAAGGAGTTCCTGCTACAAAAAGAGCCCCCCCTGTTTGGTCAGCAGAAGCACCATTTTAGCAGCTCTGGGTTAGGAAATACCTGGTTATTTAGGGGAGGGAGGAGTTTGAGGAGGGAAGGGGCCTTATTGGTGTATAATGCTATAGAGTCCACCCTCCAAATCAGCCATTTCCTCTAGGGGAACAGACCTCTTTTGCCTGATCAGCTGTAATTCTGGGAGACCTCCAGGCCCTACCTGGAAGCTGGCAACCATAGAGCCAACCCATCGTGTTCTCTCTATGCCCTTCTTAGAAAAAGGATGGTTACCTCGTAAAAGTGAAACCAGGAGAGGGCAGAGACTCCGATAATGGAAAAAACCCAGAACAAAACAAAAGAATGTTTTTCAGTTATAAGCTGTTTAGATGGGGAATTCGTCATATTAATTATGAAACACCCTGTTTTGTAATTATTGTAATGACTAACAAAAGGAACACACAAGTCGAATGGCTTCTGAAGCAGAAATAATGTTTGGGAGTTCTTAGGTCAGTAATTCTCAAAGTTCGGATAGCTGGCACTCTTTCGTCAGCGTTAAAACTGGAGGGATGCTAATGATGACACCCAAAAAGGTTTGTTGCTAGAATGTACAAAAGAAAGACCCACACTCCTCCGAGAAGCCTGCCCTTTGTGTTTCTACATGAGAGTCTGTTTAAGCATTCCTATTCAGCCTCTTTCCCAAAACAACAACAGCCAAAACCCCTGGCTCCTGGGGCAGGGAGTAGCCTATTAAAAACAATAAAATCATATTAAAATGTCCTGTTCTCAGAAAAAAATGAAAGCCAAAAAAAGGGATAAGGTAAAAGAGATAAGGTAAAGCATAGCAAATATTCATTAAAATGCAACTTAACAACAGACAGAATGTGAGCAATACAACAATCCAACAGAATAATTTAAAAGCAGGCTTAAAAACACAGCACTGGACAGAAATGGGGAGAAAGAAAACACTCACTGAAAAGCCTGGAAAACAAAGAATTGTATACCAGAGCTGAAGTGCCTTCTCTGCCACCTCTGCAACTCCTTCACAGCACTGGGCAAACAAGCATTTTCCAAAGTGAGCTACCCCAATGTACACCTGACTGTGAGTCCTGTCATGTCCCCATGCTAGGGTTGCCAGGTAGTGCCTGGTGTTATGTTCTGAGTTATTTCTAAGCTGTTAGTTACGGTTTGTGCTAAGGTATCCTAGCTTCCTCTGTTGTGATTGGCTGCGTAATAAAGACCTTCTAGTGGTCCTAAAGCCATACAGAGGCCCCGGTTACACGGGCCAGATAATGCGGAGGGGAGGCGTGGCTGTTTGCCTCAGAGCAAAATAAAGCGCGGTAGCCCGATCACATGGTCCCCCGAGGCTTCGCGCTTAGGCTGTTAGCTGGCAATCTCACGGCAATGCTGGAGCATGGCAAAGAAGCAATGTGACAAGTGTTTTGCGTTTGTGCGCATGCGCAGTTCCGTGGAGCAGCACTGCTTTCAGTTACGTGTTTTTGCGTGTGCGCTTACGAAAAACATCTGGTTTGCGATGGGACCTGGACGGGCACCAGATGCCACGGGATACTAGCCCTTCCGCGATCAGACGCCCGCCCCTGCCCCGCGATTTCCGGATACTAGTGCACTTTTTGCAGTACTTTTTTACTGTGTGTCTTCAGTGGGATGCCATGGATTGGCCACGGGTGCGCTATGCTACCCAGATGTTGCGGTGTGATTGTGCACTGAAAATCCGCCTGACATTCGTGCCTTAAGCGCAGCAAATCCTCCATGTGAACGGGGCCAGAGTATCCTATCAGAAAGCTCCGCTTAGGTCCAATCAGACCTCATGAAGAAGAAGAAGAAGAGAAGAAGAGATTGGATTTATACCCTACCCTTCACTTGGAGTCTCAGAGCGGCTTACAAACTCCTTTCCCTTCCCCTCCCCACAACAGACACCCTGTAAGGTGGGTGGGGCTGAGAGAACTCTGACACAAACTGCTCTTTCAGGAACAGCTGTGTCAGAGCTTGTGACTG
>NW_015168091.1:447341-456357 GCF_001447785.1 Gekko japonicus | reverse complement strand
CCCTGATTATAATAATAGTTGTTGTTGTTGTATGACAATGTGTGTAGTATAGCCAGGAAGTCTGAAGATTGTCTGGCAGCTTTAAGTTCTAGTCCTTTAGTGTTTGCAACACTAAAGTGGCAAGCTAGACTTATTTTTTGTGCTGAGAGAGCTCTGAAAGAGGTTGTGACTGACCCAAGGTCACCCAGCTGGCTTCATGTGGAGGACTTCAGAATCAAACCCGGTTCTCCAGATTAGAGTCCATCGCTCTTAACCACTATGCCACACTGGCTCTCTAAAAATGGGAATTACCAATAATGGTAATGAAAACAAGATTAACCAAAACCAACACCAATGGAAAAGTACAAAAGTAAAATGCTATCCGGCTGGCTGTTATGGTACATAGAGGTTTGTATCCAACAAAATCCACTTGTGGAATATGTCAAAGCCCCTGTGTCCCACAAAAAGGCTTTGGGGTGAAGGTCAAGAACAAAACGGACAATACTGGGGAGTGAATCTTCACTGCCCAGGATAATGAGCCACCATCTGCCCCTCTAAGCTAATCTTCAGCTGAGAAATTGAGGGACCAAGTCTCCAGCCCTACCAGGTATCAATCAAGAAGGTGTGAATCGAGCATTTCACTTCTGAGGGCTGCAAAGAAATACCCTGTATAAATATATATCACTCCACAAGATCGTCTGATAACGAAAGCAACTGGGAGTTGGTATGGAGTGAACAGAGTGACAAAATCAAAATGACTTCAAACGCTGAGATCAGCCTCAGCTGAGTAGGAGGTTTGGTTGTCTAAACAATGTGGGAGGTGGGAAATGCTACAAATTAAGAAAAAATAACCAGAGAACACAAGGAACAAATTATTATACATGAAAAGACTCGAGGAGGCAGCAGCAAAAGATGGTGAAGTGCTTTTGTACATTGAGTTCCTGTTTTGCGAGGGGAAACACTACCGTTGACAACCTCGAGGTGGGGCCTGGGGATCCCCGGGAATTACAGCTCATCTCCAGAGTACAGGTTCCCCTGGAGAAAGCGGCCGCTCTGGAGAGTGGACTCTATGACATTATGCCCGCTGAGGTCCCTCCCCTCCCCAAACTCCACCCTCTTCAGGCTCTCCCCCCCCACCCAAATCTCCAGGAATTTCCTCACCCAGAGTTGGCGACCCTAGGAGAGACATTCATGTATTCATTATTACATAGATCCAGAATGTTCAGCTGAGATACAGCAGAATAACAGAGATAATCCAGAACAAAGTTTAAGTCCACTGGTACTTTAAAGACCAACAAAGTTTTGTTCAGGGGGTAAGCTTTCATGTGCAGGCACGCTCCTTAAGATACAGTGAAACAAAACTTCTTCAAACTATTGCATATTGGTCGAGAGGGAGGGCTTAGTTGCCAGGAAGGGCTAGTTAGAGTCAAGATGCAGAAGTAACTGGGAGGTCGTATCTGAGATTGGATTAAGGTGGTTGGTAAAATCATTCGCTTTTCTTGAGATCTGTACATTTAAGAACATAAGAACATAAGAGACGCCAATGTTGGATCAGGCCAAAGGCCCATCCAGTCCAACACTCTGTGTCACACAGTGGCCAGAAATACCAGTGCCATCAGGAGGTCCAGCAGTGGGGCCAGGACATTAGAAGCCCTCCCACTGTTGACCCCCCCCAAGCACCAAGAAGACAGAGCATCACTTGCCCCAGAGCCATCCCTTGCCCCAGAGCCCCTATCTATACTTTGTGGCTAATAGCCACTGATAGACCTCTGCTCCATACGTTTATCCAATTCCCTCTTGAAGCCGTCCATGCTTGTAGCCGCCACCACTTCCTGTGGCAGTGAATTCCATGTGTTAATCACTCTTTGGGTGAAGCTCTTTAGAGGATGAGCTGAAAACTTTGTTTTATTCCAGAAGGCCTCAAAGTTAATTTTCTTTTTGTCCCAGGTGCTTTAAAGTTTTTAAAGGCTGTCGTTATCTAGTTTCACTTATATATTGTAATATTGTTAAGCCAATTTAAGAATTTTTAAAAATATAGAGGCAGGGTGTAAATGTTCGAATACTTAACAAAGCAATAAACAATGGGTATGGATTCAAATGATCAACCCGTCACATGGATTTACAAAGTCAGCCATCCACTTTGTGGCATTGTGGTTTGAGACAGATGAAAGCCAATAGCAGTAAGTTCCAAGGAGGTGAAGACGGTCAGGAGCATTTAAAAAACGTGGGGTTGCCAGCCAGTGTTCCCTCTAAGCTGAGTTAGTGTGAGCTAGTTCACAGTTTTTTAGCCCCTGGCTCACACATTTTCGTCTTAGCTCAGGAAGAATGGCTCCAGAGCAAGCTAATTTATGCAGTAGCCAAACTGCTTGCTCACAACTTTAATTCCAGACATTCCTAGAGCTACCCTTTGTCACTTCCAGGTTTTACCTGAAACTGATGTAGCGATGCCAGTGATGTTGCTTGCCACAGAGAGGTCTTCTTATAGCAGGAGGTCTGTCAAGCCTACTGAAACAGCCTCATGCCCATATATAAATCAATGGTGCGCGACCTCATTTGGAATACTGTGTGCAATTCTGGTCACCACACCTTAAAAAGGATATTATAGCTTTGGAAAAAGTGCAGAAAAGGGCAACTCGAATGATAAAAGGGTTGGAACACTTTCCCTATGAGGAAAGGTTAAAGCGCTTAGGGCTCTTTAGCTTGGAGAAAAGACGACTGAGGGGTGACATGATCGAGGTTTATAAGATTATGCATGGGAAAGAGCAGGTAAAGAAAGAGGTACTTTTCTCCCTTTCTCACAATACAAGAACCCGTGGGCACTCCATGAAATTGCTGAGCGGTCGGGTTAGAACGGATAAAAGGAAGTACTTCTTCACCCAAAGAGTGATTAACACATGGAATTCACTGCCACAGGAAGTGGTGGGTGCTACAAGCATGGACGGCTTCAAAAGGGAATTAGATAAGCATATGGAGCAGAGGTCCATCAGTGGCTATTAGCCACAAGGTATAGATAGGGGCTCTGGGGCAAGTGATGTTCTGTCTTCTTGGTGCTTGGGGGGTCAACAGTGGGAGGGCTTCTAATGTCCTGGCCCCACTGGTGGACCTCCTGATGGCACTGGTATTTCTGGCCACTGTGTGATACAGAGTGTTGGACTGGATGGGCCTTTGGCCTGATCCAACATTGGCATCTCTTATGTTCTTATGTTAACCAGACCATTGGTCCATCAAGGTCAGTATAGCCTAAGATTGGCAATGGCTCTCAGACAGGGTCTTAAGTAGAGGTCTTTCACATCACCTACTGCCTGGTCCTTCTTAAACGAGTTGCCGGGGATAGTGGTTAAGTGTGCGGACTCTAATCTGGGAGAACCGGGTTTGATTCCCCAGTGAAGGGCGGGGTATAAATCCAATCTCCTCCTCCTCCTCCTCCTCTGCAAGTAAAACAGAAGCTCTTCCAGTGAGCTACATGCTGGCCCCTTATGAAGAGCTAACTGCTTGAAATGCACTGGGATTTATAGCAGTATTAGTACACATTTTGTGAACTTGCTGGACTTCTTTCCTTCCCAGTTTTGTAGTGCTGTTCCTCCTCCTCCTCCTCCTCTGCAAGTAAAACAGAAGCTCTTCCAGTGAGCTACATGCTGGCCCCTTATGAAGAGCTAACTGCTTGAAATGCACTGGGATTTATAGCAGTATTACTAGTACACATTTTGTGAACTTGCTGCACCTTTTTCCTTTCCAGTTTTGTAGTGCTGGCCCTTTGCACTTTTTAGGCGGAAAGATGCAGGGCAAAGCTCCAGTGAGGTGCAGAGCAAAGCTGAGATTTCATCCTAGACCTCCTTAGTGCGTCCTCCCTCAAATTCCCTTACGTCACATTGCTCTCACGAAGGGGAGGAAAAGATACCGCAACCCTAGAGTCGGACTCGACTGGCTTTCGAGCAAGGCAAACCGTTTTTTTTACCTTTTATCATTTTAAATAGTGCATTTTCTGTCAGCTTCTAATGCCTTGGTCCAAAGTATGTGAAAAATATGGACAGCAGATGGCAGCCTTCCATTCTAATCCAACGGGATCCTGAAATGGTTTGCTGTCCTTACCTCTGTCTTAACCCAACAGCACCTGCATTTGATTCTCTGCACAGGTGTTGCTTGATGGAGGAGAACAGCCCCAGTGAAGAACTATCCTGAAGCGACATCTATTGCACAACAAGCCATGGGGGACTGGGCTACAGGGTCACCCTTGACCCTTGACACTTGAGGTGTTCAGGTTCTTGCTGTTACTCTATCTGAGAACCACGCAGGAAAACAGTTGTGTTATATTCAGGTGGGTAGTCGTGCTGGTCTGAAGCAAAAGCACAACGTGTGAGTCCAGTGGCACCTTTAAGACCCACAATGTTTGATTTTGGGTATAAGCTTGAAGTGTGCATGCCCATGAAAAATTGTACCCAGAATTAAACATTGTTAGTTTAAACCGAGCTGCAAGAGGAGCCAGCCCAGGATCGGTCGGGGTGGTGGGAGCTGAGAGCTCCACACCACCTCGGCTGGGGCTGGCTCTGGCTCCTGTTGCAGCTCTGTTTAAACAGTGGTCTCAGCTCCCACCGCCCCGGCCAATCCTGGGCTGGCTCCTCTTGCAGCTCAATTCTCCATTGTACCCTATGGGGACCACTGACTGTAATCAACCCCATAGGGTATAAGGGAGCCGGGGGAAATGGGTTTCCTAAATATTTCGCAGATCTGAATACCATACTGGTATTGGGATTCAGGAATATATCAGGAATACTGATATTTTCCAGGTTCAGTGTACTCAAACTTGAAAAATACTGGGTTTTTTGTACACCCCTAGTCTCAACAATCATCAGCAGCCAAGGTAGGGAAATCCCCAAGCACCAATCGGAGAACATCAGTAATTACTTGAGACAGGCCCAGGGTCATCATGGAGGCCACTTTGACAATCTGGCCAGCCCTGACCTGGATAGCCCAGGCCAGCCCAATCCCATCAGATCTTGTAAGCTAAGCAGGGCCAGCCTTGGCTAGTATTTGGAAGGGTGACTTCCAAGGAATACCGGGGGCGTGATGCAGAGGCAAACAATGACAAACCATCTCTGAACATCTCTTGCCTTAAAAAAAACCCCACAAGTCTAGCTCGCCACCTAGTGGTGCATAATGCTAAAGAGCTAGAACTTCTGGCTGCCAGACAATCTTAGGATCTCCTGGCTATTCTACACACAATGCCATATGATAATTATTATTATCTCCCTTATTATCTACCTAGGACCAGGGGTTGGCAGCAATGCTCCCTCTAAGCTGTGGAGACTTGTGAGCAAAAATTCTACTTTGTGAGCTGCTGGCATTCAAGTTGTGAGTGAGCGATTCAGCTGCTGCAGAAATCAGTTTGCTCTGGACCCTCATCCTTCCTGAGCTAAGACGAAAATGTGTGAGGAACACTGGTTGGCAGCCCCCCCCTCCCAGGACACATCCGCACTGACTATCCCACGAGTTAACAAGCCATCTGAAGACTAGTGGTCCCATTCCCCCAATGGCCTAACAAGCCCCTTGGTCCTCCCACCACCAATTTTTACTGCCAGATTAACAGGCCCTCATGTCCCTCTAAAGTGGCCAACCCCCTTTGGTGATGCCCCTCTGGTGGTGACCCTGGCCCCTTGGGAGTCCAGGTTTAGAAGCCCCTCAAAAGTCCTGGCTTAATCCCAGGGACAAGTGAAGGTGGAAGCCTGGGGAAGAACTTCTGACTCAAGGGCTTGCTCCAGCAAAGAGCCAGAGCCCTCAAGTCTTTACAGGGCTGGAGAAACACATGCAATACACTTGTATTTATTTATTTATTTATTTATTATCCTACTTTTTTCTCCCCAAAGGGGACCTAAAGAATCCTGTTCACCCCTCCTCCATTTTATCCTCCCCAAATCTCTATAAAATAGGTTAGGCTGAGGGCAAGTGGCAAGACCAAGGTCACTGTTACATATCAAGCCTAAGCCATTCCTCAAGCTGTACCTAGAATGGGCTGAGCTTGCTTCTCTAGAACATTAGCTCGCCTGGATCCAGGAACTAACCAACAGATAAGCGGTGTAAAGTAAATAGCCTATCACTGGGAGTGGGTGTGTGTTGGGTGTGGTGTTTGCATGCTTTATAAGCAGGGCTCCAGCCCTGCTAGCTTGTCTTGTAGTTTGCTGAAATCACTTATTAAACCAGAGTTGATCACTGCAATGCGTCTAGAACCCAGTATCTAACAGTCAGCAACCAAGCTTCTGTCGTAGAGTGGGGATTTGAACCTGGGTGTCCCAAAATTGCAGTCCAACATTCTATCCACTGCACCACACAAGCTCTCAAGTGCCTCGTTTCCTTCATTCAGCTCCATCACACGAAGTGTATTATACAGTATCTGCATAAAATAAACAAGTTTTTTTTAGAGGATGGGAAGGGGACGCAGAAAGCAATGTACCATGGGATATGGTTTTCATCAGAGCATGCAGTTTCCCAAGTAGGCACCACACGAATAAACATATGGTTGGATTCGGAAGTTGCAATGTCAAAAATGAACTGGGTGTTGTATGCTTTGGATGAAAGAGCAAAAGCAAAACTTCATTTTGGAAAACTGACAGAGTTGTAAAATCCATATGTCAAATAGGACAGCAGGCTATAGTTATTGAGAAGTGCATATCCCTTTGCATAGTGGCATTTGGCCAACGTAATGGCACCCCAGGGTCACTGAAGAGATGAGTTAAGCACAGGAAATGAATAGCAAACAAACCATTTACATTCAGATGTGGCATCTACAACATTATCAGTCTGAGAATAGTCTTCTACACAAGGATGCTGAAATCTGCAGTGTGTTATGAAATCCATTATTTAAAACGTTCTGGTCAGAATGGGCATCTCTCCCATCAGGAATAAGGAGTTACTCCAAAGGCTTTTGTGACAAAATGTAGCTCGGTCCAAGGCACCATCTCATTCCCAGTCAGGAAACACACCTGTCACATTCCATTCTCTGAGATCGACTCATCCTAGCCAAGGAGATGAGGCAGGAGATTGAGATCAGGGCCACAGGGCACTCTGGTCCCCCTAAGCAGGTTGATCAGTAAGAGGCTGCCTCCCTCAGGCGGGGAAAATGGGCTATCACCAAGGGTTCTCAGGCAGTGCCTGGCAACTGGCAAGAGGGTGGGGGGGCAGGGGGGAGTATCGCAGGAGAATTTTTTTTTAAAAAAAATGCAGCCTCGTGTACTTTCCAGAAGCTCTGTCTGGAAGCAACAAAGGGTAGCTCTAGGAATCACCATAAACTCTATGGTAAAATCATGGCGTTTCCGGTGATTCCTAGGGCTACCATTTGTCACTTGCAGCAAGAACTTCCAGGACCTGAGGGAGGGGAATCCCCTGCCACCACCGGAGCTTGGCAGCACTAGCCATCACTGATGTAAACAGAAACAGATTAAAACAAGCACTTGAATAATTGGTTATTATGTTTTGCAGCATCTCCTTCTCTCTCCTTTGCTTCTTTTACACAGCTAGCTGTATCCTGGATTCCTTGAATACTTGGAGCACACAACAGATATTCTGAAGTTTTCTGCCACTGAACAAAAGGCTTTTTAGCGAGAGTAAGGTGAAGCCCTTTCAACCTTACAGCTGAAGGGAACACACACTCCAAGAGATAATGAGGGAAGCTCCCTCAGCCTTTTAACCCGCAAGGGTGTTACTGTCTACCTGCGAGGACATTTGAGAGGGAGGTCTGATGTCTCCAGGAGATAAATATTCCTTTTATGCTTTTAAAATATTCTATAGCTTTCTGAAGCAATAGATAGTGATGGGCAACAGAAATGGGAACCAAAGGCAGACAGGGATCGTCTTACCTTGAGTAACTGTATGGAAAAGGGCATTTTAGCCAAGGCAGACATTCTCACTGGTGCTCAATAAGCAGACTTGCAAAAAAGAAAATCCTTCTTCTGTATTAATGGTGCAGGGTCTCTGTCCTGGTTTGCATCGGGTCACCTTCCTGGCCAACAGACACCTGTAGGGGGGGGTGTGATTCTGAAGTTTAAATTTATAGTTTTTATTGATAAGATAACAGAAGAGAAGAAGAAAAAAGAGAAAAAAACAGAAAAAATGCAATGCGTCTAGAACCCAGTATCTAACAGTCAGCAACCAAGCTTCTGTCGTAGAGTGGGGATTTGAACCTGGGTGTCCCAAAATTGCAGTCCAACATTCTATCCACTGCACCACACAAGCTCTCAAGTGCCTCGTTTCCTTCATTCAGCTCCATCACACGAAGTGTATTATACAGTATCTGCATAAAATAAACAAGTTTTTTTTAGAGGATGGGAAGGGGACGCAGAAAGCAATGTACCATGGGATATGGTTTTCATCAGAGCATGCAGTTTCCCAAGTAGGCACCACATGAATAAACATATGGTTGGATTCGGAAGTTGCAATGTCAAAAATGAACTGGGTGTTGTATGCTTTAGATGAAAGAGCAAAAGCAAAACTTCATTTTGGAAAACTGACAGAGTTGTAAAATCCATATGTCAAATAGGACAGCAGGCTATAGTTATTGAGAAGTGCATATCCCTTTGCATAATGGCATTTGGCCAACGTAATGGCACCCCAGGGTCACTGAAGAGATGAGTTAAGCACAGGAAATGAATAGCAAACAAACCATTTACATTCAGATGTGGCATCTACAACATTATCAGTCTGAGAATAGTCTTCTACACAAGGATGCTGAAATCTGCAGTGTGTTATGAAATCCATTATTTAAAACGTTCTGGTCAGAATGGGCATCTCTCCCATCAGGAATAAGGAGTTACTCCAAAGGCTTTTGTGACAAAATGTAGCTCGGTCCAAGGCACCATCTCATTCCCAGTCAGGAAACACACCTGTCACATTCCATTCTCTGAGATCGACTCATCCTAGCCAAGGAGATGAGGCAGGAGATTGAGATCAGGGCCACAGGGCACTCTGGTCCCTAACAATGTTCCCTCTAAGCTGTGGAGCCTTGTGAGCAAAAATTCTACTTGGTGAGCTGCCGGCGTTGAAGTTGAGA
>NW_015168091.1:435126-446784 GCF_001447785.1 Gekko japonicus | reverse complement strand
CACAGCTAGCTGTATCCTGGATTCCTTGAATACTTGGAGCACACAACAGATATTCTGAAGTTTTCTGCCACTGAACAAAAGGCTTTTTAGCGAGAGTAAGGTGAAGCCCTTTCAACCTTACAGCTGAAGGGAACACACACTCCAAGAGATAATGAGGGAAGCTCCCTCAGCCTTTTAACCCGCAAGGGTGTTACTGTCTACCTGCGAGGACATTTGAGAGGGAGGTCTGATGTCTCCAGGAGATAAATATTCCTTTTATGCTTTTAAAATATTCTATAGCTTTCTGAAGCAGTAGATAGTGATGGGCAACAGAAATGGGAACCAAAGGCAGACAGGGATCGTCTTACCTTGAGTAACTGTATGGAAAAGGGCATTTTAGCCAAGGCAGACATTCTCACTGGTGCTCAATAAGCAGACTTGCAAAAAAGAAAATCCTTCTTCTGTATTAATGGTGCAGGGTCTCTGTCCTGGTTTGCATCGGGTCACCTTCCTGGCCAACAGATACCTGTAGGCAAATGGAAAGGGGGACAAGGATATGGTAAAAGGCAAAGCAGATGTTCAACTACCTCAGTATGGCTGTTATTCAGTATAGCTGCCGGGCTTTACCGTTTCCATCCCGCCACACATTTAAAAGTTCATATTCCACCTTTCTACTTAAAAAAAACAACAGTCAGGGCAGTTTACAAGGTAACATCAATTAACATCAGAGAAATGAAAATGGCAAGAAACTCAAGGTAATGAAGACAAAATAATAGCATGAATGAAACAGACACAGGAAAGAGCAGCAGTTAAACTCCATCTTACAACTTATCTGACTCTAAACCCCACTGACCTTAATATAAAAACATCAATAAGAAATTCAAAATGCTAATGTAAAAAAAAAAAAGTAAGCTTAATAGAGATTAATTTACAGTGCTACCCTAACAACCTTTCCTGAGGGAAAGCACCAATTTGATAGACTTCAATAGGATTCTAAGTAGACCTATTTAGGATTGCTGTCTACACCAACACCTCGGGGGGGGGTGATTCCGAAGTTTAAATTTATAGTTTTTATTGATAAGATAAAAGAACAGTAGAAGAAAAAAGAGAAAAAAACAGAAAAAACATACATAAAATAGAAAGATTTCCAATTTTCTCTACAACAAATATAAGCTTGATGACAAAGCTTTTCCCTGCTATATATGAAAAATAGAGAACTCTCTCTTCTTTATATCATAATATATTAATCATCAAAACCACAAATCATCAAGTCATTATTATCTTTTTCCTGCAAAAATTCTATAAGGGGTTTCCAGTCCATAATAAACAAATTAATTTATCCTGGGGGGATGATTTCTAGACAGCCATCAGTGAGGGAGCCACTTGAGTCTCCAGGGGAAGAACATTCCGGACCTCAGTGCCCATGGTGGAAAAGGCCCTCTCACACAGGTTCAACAATCATGGTGGCAGACCCAGCACACTGAGAAGGCCGGCTTCAGAGCATCTCAGACTAGAGATAGGTTCTGGTAGATGTATGTGTGATAGGTTCATGTTGTCCTTGAACAGGGATGCCAAACTCCAAATGGTACCTGGAGATCTCCCACTATTACTGCTGACATCCTGATGACCAAAATCATTTCCCCCGGCAAAAATGACTGCTTTGGAGCAGAGGATAGATTCTATGGCAGGAGTCCCCCCAACCCTTTTGAGCCTGCAGGCACCATTGGACTTCAGACAAGTGCGGTGCATGCAGCCACAAAATGGCTGCCACAGCTCACCTTCAGTCAGACAGTGAGGGTCCTTGTGCTGTGGTGGCAGCTACTGCCAAAGCCACATTTTTGAAAATCAGCAGAAAAAAGAAAGATCAGCATGAGAGGAAGGGCAGGAAGGTTTGCATCAGTGCTTAGTTCTTGTGGCCCTTTTTACACGTCCTGGGAAATGCTGATCAGCACTTTGGGATCGGGAAGCAATTTTTCTCCAGACCAGTTTAGCCAGGGATCCTGGAGCTTTTTTTGTCATCTTCTGGGTCACTGGGAGGGAGGGAGGTATTTGTGGATTTGTGTGCAGGAGGTTGGACTAGATGACCCTGGAGGTCCCTTCCAACTCTATGATTCTATTACACAGAGGGAGTCTCGCCAGGAGAAGAAAAACACCTCAGTTATTTCTCCCCCTTTCTCCCCAATGGGGACCCAAAGCAGCGTACATCGTTCTCCTCTCCTCTATTTTATCCTCACAACAGCCCTGTGAGGTAGGTTACACGGAGAGTGTATGACTGACCCAAGGTCACCCAACAAGCTTCCATGACAGAACATGGATTTGAGCCTCAGTTTTGCCCAGATCCTAGTCCAACATTCTAACCACTGAGCCACACTGTCTCTCTTTTGCTGAGTTGCAATACTGGTGGTCATCCATTTCAACACAAATGGTTACCGACTCATGAGTTATGCAAGTCCCCTCTTACAAAGCACAGTTTTGGAGTCATTTTAACTAAGTTCTCATACTGTATCAATTGATCCTACTCCACCGTCTAATTCACGTTGGGCAGATTGTATAGAGCAGCCGAGGATAAAAGGTTTTGTTTCTGCCAAATGCCCAGATGCTCTGCCCTTTCCAAAAACAGTGGCCAAAGTTTGGCATTAGCTGGAGAAGGAGACCATGTGCCCTTTTGCACTCTTGCCTGCAAAGTATATATTGAGCCACGCTTGGCACTTACATACACTTGCAACAGTTGTCGCTTGTACATCAGTCTAGGATACGAACAGGCAAGCTGCCACGGTAACAGATGGGTGAGAGGAGAGGCATGCCAGCAAACCAGATTGCGCATTGAATTTCAGTAATGAGTACATATTCATTTAAAGATCTAACCAGTGCCTTGACTTGGCTGCAGCTGCATTGCTGTATCGGAAGACAGAGATAACACCAATCTGTTCTGTGCAGTTGTGTTAAGAGTTCAGCTGTATTTATTTCCTAATCAAATTAATCAAAGATTGCAACCTTAAGAACAAACCATAAGAAGTCTATAGGAGACCTGAACCAGACTACCCACTGTCAGTAAGTATTTAGGGCATGATCCAGCCACATGTGAACAGTTCGAAGTTCCACTCATTTCAGTGTGAAAGACTGGAAGTCACTGAAAAGCGCTCCAGTGGGCTAAAATATGTCCTTTAAGTACAGCATTTTAAGTACACAGCACCATCCACACACAGTCTACAGCAGTCTTTCTGGAGACCATTTGCACGTACCTTGCAGAAAAGATCCACCATTTAAAGTGCCAATATCCACCAAAAGACCTCAGAGAAGCTGTGCTCTTTCATATTTGTCATTATGCAAACACCATCATAATTGTGTTTGTGTCACATGCGGAAGAGAAAATGAACTGGAGGAGACAGGCATATTCTGTAACGAGTGAGCCATTGGAATACCAATATGATCATTGGAGATACCCAAGATGGTAGCTGGGACTTTTTGCTTCAGGGTATACCAGCCATGGTTGGTAAGGAGAACTTCCATATTCAGAGGCATTAAGCCTCTGAGATGCAGTGCGAGGAGGCAATGTGGGCATGCAATGCCAATAAGACAACAGGCTTGGTGATTTTAGTCTAGACTGACAGCAATGACAGCCACTGGAACTAGCTTAAACCGGTTCTGGCAGGAGCTAGAATGCTTACCAGGAATGACTCAGCAGGCAATGCTGATTGGCTGATGGTTGTATATAAGTGTACATATGCTGTATTATTGTACCCTTCTCCTAAATGACTTGTCTGGCGAAGCACTCTTTTGGTGTATACCAGAATATAAATATTGTAAATAAATTGTATATAGTTAGCACTAGACAGTGTGGTCTGTGTTGTTTTCTATTGCTGGCACCTTGTCTGTTCTATCCATACGCAGCACTAATTCCCTGCGCAACAGGCAACACTGGGGGAAGTTCTAGTCCTCTGTGCCTTGTGTGTTGGTCCTCCAGGGCAACTGTTTGGCCACTGTGTGAAACAGGATGCTGGACTGGATGGACCACTGCTCTGGTCCAGCAGGGCCCTTCTTATGTTTTATGCTGCATGCAAACTATGTGTCCCACCAATGGTACTACTTCCTCTCCATGGCTACCCAAGATCAGTATCATATGTAATCAGATAACATTGAAACAGAACTTTTTAAAAAGGAACACTTAGAACTAAAGGGTGGTAAGTGGTTGCAAATTGTACATACCACAAGCTGCTCTAACATACCTGCACATCTTTCTTATATGTGTGCATTCATGTTCTTGTGTGTCATGTATTCATGTCACTGTAGGAGAATAGCCTTAGAACTTCGAGCAGAAGAGCTTCCCACAAACTTCAAGAAGAAGAAGAAGAAGAGAAGAAGAGATTGGATTTATACCCCACCCTTCACTTGGAGTCTCAGAGCGGCTTACAAACTCCTTTCCCTTCCCCTCCCCACAACAGACACCCTGTGAGGTGGGTGGGGCTGAGAGAACTCTGACACAAACTGCTCTTTTTCAAGGACAGCTGTGCCAGAGCTTGTGACTGACCCAAGGTCACATCAGCAGGTGCAAGTGGAGGAGTGGGGAATCAAACCCGGTTCTCCCAGATTAGAGTCCGCACACTTAACCACTACACCAAACTGGCCCTCTTTTCATCAAGATTCACCCATGAGGAAAAATGAACTCCAACAAAACTTTTTTTGGAGTGAGGGATATTTTAAAACAACAACTAAGAACAAGGGAAAAGGCAGGTGCACAAACACAGCAGGATGCATCTCAGTCTCTTGTTCGTACACAGACGACATCACATCTTGTTGGAACAACCAGGAAGTAAATTCTTCTACCACTATTCCATATAGCACAACAAAGATAAGAAAGTAGTAGCATGTGGAGAGTTAATATAATGCAACATGTGCTCAGCTGGGGACGGGAACATTTTCAGCAGCCAGTAGAAGAAAACAATTTTTTAAAAAAAATGCCATTGGTGACAGGTGACACTACTTCAGGGAAGAAAACAGAAGTGACATCACACCTCTCTAGGAATCAGTTAAAAGTCCAGTTTTACCAAAATTCCTGGTGATTCCTAGAGCTACCCTACATCACGTCTGTTTTTTTCCTGGAAGTAATGTCACACCGTCACTGCTAGCCACCACCCACCACCACCAATGTTCCCACTCCACCTGGTCTCCTGCTGGCTGCAGTGCTTGGCCAGGCAATCCTACTTATGCACGACTTGAATTTTAGGCCTGCGCTTCCTCCACCCTGGAATTGCACGTTTTATGTCTAGTTGCACATTTGTAATAAACACAGATATTAAAGAATGAATAATATAGATCTAAAGAGATCTGACTTTATTGTTGACACCTCAGTATCTGAAAGTAAGAGTCAATTCTTAAGTTGATGTTCCAAAGTTGAGGAAGAGGGGTAAAGTTCTGATCCTTACAATATGTTATCTGTGAAAGTATTTCATAAAGGGAACACCTCCTGGCCAACCCCAATACCTTCTTCTTCCATCGCCCTGAAAACTCTTCCTCCGAGAGTTCAGTTGCCTCAAATATAGACTTTCTTCAGGCTCACTTCTTGGAGGCTTGCCGAATGTTTACTTAACCATTCCTTTTTTTAAAAAAATAATAAAATAAAATGAAGCATTCTGTTGGCCTTTGCCTGGAGATTTGATTTCTTCATGGCCAATCTATCCATAGTTCAGAGGCAGAGCACTTGAGAGCACAAGCCTTGCTGAATAAAAACTTCGCAACAAATGGGACGTTACTTGCAATTCTGACACATTGGCCTTCCAATTTTGTAAAGGAGCCATTTCATTGACTTTGGCCGAGTGCCTGATGAGAGGAAGAAGAATGTGTTGAACAGTTTTTTCCGCAAATCGCAATCCCATATAGCAGCACTGAAAAATAAGTTGGCTGCTGGACAGAAACCAGAGGTAGGAACAAACCCAACACTTGTCAGTCTTGCAGAACTCAGAGGAATCTTAATTACAGAGAAACAGATTGATTTTTTCCCTGACATTCTGCAGTTTCCTCCATCCATTCAATTCATCAAGGATTTTTAAAAGAAATACTTGATGGTTTTCTCAAAGATAACTATAATTTTATTGTTGATGGTAAAATGTCAAGTATATTAACTCATTCCTAGAACACATAACCCTTTTGTTAGGTTCTTGAACACACCTGAAGCTGCCTTATATTGAATCAGACCATCACTCCATCCATCAAGGTCAGTACTCAGCCTGGCATCAGCTCTCCATGATCTCAGGTAAAGGTCTTTCACATGACCTACTGCCCCATCCTTTTAACTGGAGAAGCCAGGGACTGGACCGGGGGCCATCTGCATGCAAAGCAGGGGCTCTGCCACTGAGCCACAACCCCTCCATAGAGGGGCTTGCAACTGATAAGGTGAGTTCCAGGGCTATTTTTGGGCAGAAACGCACAGGAACGGAGTTCTGGCTGGCTCCCAAGTTGGCCACGCCCAGCAGGAACTCATTAGCATAATAGGCCACACCCAACAGCAGAAACGCATTAGGATTGGCTACATTAGGGGTGTGTGGCCTAACATGCAAAGGGTTCCTGCTACAAAAAAGCCCTGGGTTTTGACAACAAACAAGGTAAACAGAATAACAAGCAAAAGGTGGGTGTGGCTGGATAACCACACTTCTGGGTGTGGCCTAATGTGCTAATGAGCTGTGCTGTCAGGGGGGTGTCCCAATATGCTAATGAGTTCCTGCTGTTGGGTGTGGCCTATTATGCTAATGAGTTCCTGCTGGGCTTTTTCTACAAAAAGAACCCTGGTTCACACTTTCACATTACCCATGTGATGTTTCTCTGAACCAACAAGAAGCACTTTCTTTGAGTGTAGGACCTGTATATATGCAGTGGAGCACCTGCACTTTCCCACCAGCTCCGATTAGAACTACCACTGAAACAATTCATTTATGGAGAGGAGTCCATGGCTCAGTGCGGAGCATCTGCATGGCAGGCAGAAGGCCCCGGGTTTATCCCCAGCACTTCCAGTGAAAAGGACCCAGTAGTGGGTGATACGAAAGGCCTCAGTCTCAGATCCCGGAGAACCGCTGCCAGTCTGAGTAGACAAGGCTGATTTGTTGACGAATGGTGTGACTCAATAGAGACAGCTTCTGAAGCAAAATATTAAGAATAATACTTTAATAATCCAAGTAGCCCTGTCTCATGTCTCACACAAGGTTTTCAGACTCTGGAAACTCTGACCCCCACCTCTTTCCTGTTTACACCTAAAGGCTTGTGGTTTTGAAATTCCCCTAAAGGCCTTTTCCTCTGCAAAGCGTGATCTGTTTAGCTAACTGTTGTTATCTCTGTCCCACTTGTGTCTGTGGTTAAGCCTCACAGATGCAAGCATAACTATTTGTAACCGCAAGCAAAAGAGAATGCACATCCAAGATGTTTCCTTTGATAAGGCAGGTGTTGGTATATGGTTAAAACTTTCCACTGCTTGATGCTTGTGACGTATGATTAAAACTTGTATATAACTTTTGTGACTGCAAAGCTTGGGGTCTAGCATTTTCATAACACCTTGGTGTTAAGCTAAGACCAGGTGCCTAATAAAGATCTCCTCTTGAAGAAAGAATCTGTGTGGTCTCATATCTGGACAAAACTCTTCTCTCCCCATGCTACACTTCATGTGTGTTCAGGGGTTGTTGGAAAACTCAAATTGTGCCATAGTGCCACATTTAAAAGGGGGGCTGAGAATTGACAATCTCTGGTATCATAAGCTGCAAATTTTGTTTAGTTGTTGTTACGTGCAGCGTTCCCTCTAAGTTGAGTGAGTGTGAGCTAGCTCACAGGTTTTTAGCCTACAGCTCACACATTTTTGTCTTAGCTCAGAAGGGAGGGCTCCAGAGCAAACTAATTCACACAGCAGCCAAATGGCTTGCTCACAACTTTAATAATGCCAGTAGCTCACAAAGTAGAATTTTTGCTCACAGGACTCCACAGTTTAGAGGGAGCATTATGTGTAATTTAATTGCTAAAGTGCCAGTGCTTATTGGGATTTGTACGTTGCCACTGGTGGTGGGAAATGTAATAATTCCACAAGCACACTGTGTAGAAGGATTGAAAGCTTTATTGGAACAAAAGCAAAGCCTTGAACAACAGCAACAAAATAGCCAACAACCAGAAGAGAAAGTGAAACCAAACTACAACACAGGCTTTTCAGCCCTAAGGGATCAGGGGGAAATAACTACACAGTTCAATAAGGGAACACCACCAAATTCACAACATGCCACAATATAACAGGAAAGGCAGGGTATAATAAACAATACTCCTAATCAGAATATCATTTTTCTCCATAAGAGCTAGGGAGATCTCATTTCCAGTCCCTACTCTGCTTTATTTATTTATTTCATTTATCCCCAGCCTTTCTCCCCAATAAGGACCCCAAGCAGCTTACATCTTTCACCTCTTCTCCATTTTATCCTTGCAAGAATCTTGTGAGGTAGGTCAGGTCGGCTGTATGACAGTCTGATTGTCCCACAGTAAGCTTTCATGGCAGAATGGGGGTTCAAACCTGGACCCTGACACTCTAACCACTACATCACACTGGGTCTTGAAGCTCTTAAGATCCCCAAGCAATCTTGGGCCACTCACTGTCTTGAGAATATTAGAAGATCCCTGCTGGATCAGACCATTGGTCATTCAGGTCCAGTTCCTCTGGATGGCCAACAACAGGGCATAGAGGCTGAAGCCCTCCCCTGGTATTGCCTCCTGGCTCTGTGATTCAGAGGCTTAGTGCCTCTGAATGTGGAGGTTCCCTTCAGTCACCATGGCTAGTAGCCATTGATAGACCTATCCTCCATGAATCTAAGCCCCTTTTAAAGCTACGCCATTCCACATTTTAATTACTCTTTGTGTAAAAAAGTATTTCCTTTTGGTCATCCTTAATCTACTGCCCATCAGCTTCATTGGATGCCCTCAAGTTCTAGCCTTTTGGGAGAGGGAGAAAAAGTTCTCTTTGTCAACTATTTCCACCCTATGCCTAATTTTACAAACCTCTATTGTGTCTCCCCTTAGTCGTCCCTTTCATAAACTGAAAAGTCCCAGCCTTTCCTCATAGGGATGGTGCTCCAAATCCGTAATCATCTTGGATGCCCTCCTCTGTACTTTTTCCAATTCTGCGATGTCCTTTTTGAGATAGGGTGACCAGAGCTGTACACAGTATTCCAAGTCAGGCCCCACAATGGATCTATACAGGGGCATTAAACCTAAATCTTTCAGCCTAACTTACTTTACAGGATTGTTTTGGAAATAAAAATGGAGGAAGGGGAGGAGGAAAACTATTCATTCCACTACGATAGCCTTGGAGGAACTGCAAAATAAAAAGCTAATGAACAAATAAATGAATTATGTCGGCCATATAGTTGCTGACTTTCGCAAAAAGATGTTAAACAAATGCGCGTTGCATCAACATCAATTATGTTTTTACCTTGCTAATGGAAATACATCCCCCCCGACAGCCATTAACTAGACGTGTATTTCAAACTTCCCCTTGGCACATCCCCTTCATCTAATTTTGCATCATGACATCATCTCATCGCGTAATGATTTATGCCTTTGCACAGAGGACAGCTATAGAAAATGTATTCAAATGCAGGAGAGAAGAGAAATGGGAAAGTATGATTTTGCATGTTAAAAAGGTACAATAGGTGATTCACAAGCTGTCTTTTTCTTGAGCACTTCCATACTTACTATACAAGGACGACCTGTTGAGAGGGCAAATGGAGAACTTGGCTGGGCCCCAGATTGGGGGGTGGGGAAGAGGAGACATGTAAGCAATCTCCAGCTGGACTCCTGCCCTGACGCTGTGGCCACCAGGAACTCTTGGCTGTTGATGTGGAGAGAAACCGCAAGCAGGGGGGAAATATGGTTTAACACCATCTTCCTTGGCAACCTGAAGCAAAGAGACTCAGAGTAAGAGTCCAGCTACTCCACTCATATTCCCCTTAGCTTGATTAAACTTTCCATCCTCCTCCTCCACTTTCACCCAAGGCAACTTTCATAACAATTCTTTTTCCTCTTTAACTTTTTCTGTAGATCAGCTGTGAAGCTCCTGTAGGTCCACCTAGCTGAATCACCTGGTCCTCTTGTAATTCACCTGCCCACATGACTGCTTTGTAAGGAAACTGCTACCCTCTTGTTCGACTGGGAGGAGACAGAAGCAGAGGTGACTGAGGGAACCTTTGTGCTAAATCCTCTAGAAGGTAATCCAGATGTTAGAAGACAACTAGGAGAAGGCATATATTCCATCAGTCCCCATTTTCTGGTTTCTGTCCCTGAGAACAGCTAGAGTCCAGTAGCACCTTAGAGACTGGGGGTATAAGATTTTAGGTCTCCGATGAAGGGAGCTTTGACTTTTGAAAACTCATACCCTAAAAAACTTGTTGGTCTTTAAGGCGCTATTGGACTCCAATCTGGCTGTTATACTGCAGACCAACTCAGCTACCCTCTGAAACTAACCCTGAGTAATTACTATCCCTGTTTTGACTTTGCAAGGTATTTTGAGGATGCTATTTTAAAAAGCTGCGTGTGCAAATGTACACTAGAGTTGCCTTTCTTCAGACTGCAGTTGCATTCACTAGGTCTCCAAGTTATCCTTCTGAATGGCAGTTATGGGACAGGATGTCAGATGGGAATGCATGGAAAGATTTACATTATACATATGGACACTAAGCACTGTGTAATCTTCATTGTGCCACCAGGATCAGGCAGAAATCCTTGGTGTGAGACTAGGACTATTCATAAGAACATAAGAGAAGCCAGTGTTGGAGCAGGCCAGTGGCCCATCCAGTTCAACATTCTGTCATACAGTAGCCAAAAATACCAGGTGCCATCAGAAGGTCCAGCAGTGGGGCCAGGACACTAGAAGCCCTCCCACTGTTGCCCCCTCCAAGCACCAAGAATACAATGCATCACTTGCCCCAGACTGAGAGTTCCTATCTATTCCATGTACAGAATCTCCCTATCTAGCTTTCTCACACATGAAAATGACTATACTGAGCTGCCAGACCAAAGGTCTATCAAGGTCAATCTCATCCACTCTGAATAAAAGCAGTTCTCCAGGACCTCAGCTGTCCTTCACATCACCTCCTACCTGATCCTTTTAACTGGAATTCCCAGGGATTGAACCAGGGACCTTCTGCATGCAAAACAGATGTTCTGCTACTGAGCCATGGTACCTCCCCTCTTCCTCTGGCAGAAGAGCCACCTCCACCACAGGAAGTTTTCTTAGACTGGAAGAAGGCTTCAGACTTTCTTGAATGAAGTGATAGGGCATTGGCCAATGAGATGACATCTCCACCACCAAAGGAATTATATCAGTACAAGAAAGGGGACCCGAGATACTCACACCGGGGGGGGGGAGAGAAGAGCTCCACGCAGAGCAGGAGGAAGCAGGAGCAGCAGCTAAGCCTCCCCCCCATCCCCATCCCCGGACACTGGCAGGGTGGCCTTAGCAGCTGCCAGCCACCAAGCCCACCGATTCCCCCCCATCCCCGATCTCCTCCACCACCTCTCCTCCTCCACCACCACCCCCAGCAGCAAGTCCTGAGCACCTGCCAGCCACTGGGCCTCACCAAACTCCACCCCTCTCCCAGGGCCGGCTCGCCCGCTAGGCAAACTAGGCCTTCGCCTAGAGCGCGAGCCTGCCATTAGGGCGCG
>NW_015168091.1:395588-435010 GCF_001447785.1 Gekko japonicus | reverse complement strand
AGGGGCCCCGGGCCGTCTGGCCTGCCTGCTTGCTTTTGGCCTGGATCGGCCCACCCGCTGCGCCCGGAGGAGGAGGAGGAATGGCCACCACCACTTCCCCACGAGAAAGCCCCCACCCCGCCCGGAAGAAGCCGCCCCACCCCCCACCGCCGGTGGAGCGCAAGGAGCAACCCGGGCCACGTCCTCCGGGGCCGCCGGGCGAGGGTGAAGTGTGTCGGGGAATTTTCAGTGCAATCCTAAAATCACTGTTTAGTTTGAATTAGACCTGCTTCAGATTGCTGGCGTGAGTTTGCTTTTGTCGGTCTGAATTTTCTTTTTCCCCCTGTGCGGAGTTACTCCAGGGTAGCCCCGTTAAGTTGCAAAAGGTGTTGCTGACGGCAGCCTGTCTGGCTGAAAAAGTCCCCTCAGCTGTCAGGGGTCCGGACGCTGCTGCTCCTGGAGAGGACAGGAAGTCTGGTCTTTTTTCATTCATCTGCAGCACTGAAATAGTTAAAAGAGTTTGCTTAAGAGGTCGAGCCGGCAGGGGGGGTGTGTGCGCTCTTTTCCGGGGCGGGGGAAGGGCTCACCTCTGAATTGGGAAAGAGAATGGGAAAAGCTTCCGATAAGCAACAACAACGGAAAGCTGTGCGGCCGGATCCAGGGAAGGTTTACTCACAAGTCATGGGGGGGGGGTAAGCATTTAAACCCTGGAAGAGAGGAATGCTCTTCACATGTGTGTGGGGGGGGCGCAAGGGCTTGATTTTCTTATGTATGCTTTAATTTGTTAGTTGGCCTCGGTGGCCCTTGTGGGGCCAGAGAGGCAGGATCCGATTCTTGTAAATAAAAATAAATTCTCTGTCACGGTGGCAGTAATGAGGCCCAGGAAGAAGTCCCGGCCCTGCCAGGATGGCCTCCAGGCCCCGCCGGGAGGTTGGCATCTGCAGGAAAATCTCAGGTGCCCCCGATGTGCGGATTTAGATATCTGTACGCAGGGGGCGCCTTCGCTATTAGATATATAGATTGTCTATTCAGACTGGCAGTGACTCTCTATGCTCTACCACTGAGCCACAGCCCATTCCCAGAATGCAAATGCTCCTTGTACACACAGTAGCAAGTCATGTGATGGTGTTTGCATGTTGCCAGATGGCGTTGTAAGATAATGACAGGTAGCACAGGTAGCAGCCAGCATTAACACAGATTGATGTCAACACCCTGTGCCAGGTGTTGATAGCCACTCAACAGCCGCATGTCTGCATTGTGTGGCACTACAGAATTCTCTGGTAAGAACGTAAGAAGATCCCTGCTGGATCAGACCAATAGTCCATCTAGTCCAGGATCCTGTCTCACACAGTGGCCAACCAATTCCTCTGGATAGCCGAAAACTGGGCCAAGGCCTTCCCCTAATGTTGTCTCCTGGCTCTGCGATTCAGAGGCCTAGTGTCTCTGAGTGTAGCGGTTCCCCTCAGTAACCACAGCTAGTAGCTATTTCATGAATCTACCTAATCCCCTCTTAAAGCTGTTTCTTCTTGTGGCCATCACTACATCCTCTGGCAAAGTGTTGTGTACTCAGGGAAGCCCGCGCACGTGGCCGGGTGAACACACCGTCGGGCGAAGGACCCGAGCTTTGCTGCCAGAGACAATAACCCAAACGGACCCTAGTGCACACCTATAGGAACGCTAGGATCCTAGGAGGGACCTATGGGTCTAGGGGTGCACTGTAAATATCCAATCACGGGTGTGGGTGTGTGTTTGGGTGTGGTGTGGGTTGCGAAAATAAGCTGGCCTGTGAGCCGGCAAAAGCATCTCAAATTCTTGATCTTATAATAAAGTATGAACTGATATCACTCTGCCATGCATCAGCCTCAGTACTTTATACTAGCAACGAGGATGGGATCCCGATGAGCGAGTCAGACTCTTCATCCAGCACAGCAACAAGTATCGATCCGGAAGAAGCTGCCACACCCTGCATCGCTCCCAAGCAGCACTGCAACGCGCCCCACTCTCCTGGACACCGCTCCCCGCTTCACTCAAGAGTTATGGCTCTCGCTCCGGGAACCCTCACAATCTTTGACCCCACTCACCCCGAGCTCTGGGAATCGTGGGTAGACCAGCTAATGTGTTTTCTCTCCTACAAGGAGGTAACAGATGCAGGCAAGAAGCAGGACCTACTCCTCAGCATGTGTGGAGTGGCCACAATCCACCTCGCAAAGAGTCTCCTGGTGCCCAAGAAGATCGCGGAGAACACCTATGAGGACATATGTGGACCTCCATTCCCTGACAGTCAACCACCAGCAGCACCAGGTAATGAATTTGCCCTGCGGTACGGCTAATCCAAATTAAAGCCAGGGGGCCCCAATAGCTCTACAGCCCAAGATAGAAGCCGGAATGGACCACCTTCTTATACTTTTACAATTTTGTACTTCTATAGTTCTTTGTTCCTGAGGAAGGACCAGGAGTCTGAAACACTATAAACTACCTAGGGAAAGTGTTGGATATCTTCTCTGGACTTGACTGTTTCCCTTCATGGATTGTGTGGATTTTTCATTCCCATATGTAATATTTGTTACTGATATTGCTAATTATATGTTTCTTTTCACTTTATTGAAGTCTCTTTTTGTACATTTTTACTTGCGTGTACTCAGGGAAGCCGGTTGGGCAAAGGACCCGAGCTTCGCTGCCAGAGACAATAGCCAGAACAGATCCTAGTGCGCACCTATAGGAATGCTAGGATCCTAGGAGGGACCTATGGGTCTAGGGGTGCACTGTAAATATCCAATCACGGGTGTGGGTGTGGTGTGAGTCGCAAATATAAACCGGCCTGCGAGCCGGCAAAAGCATCTCAAGTTCTTGATCTTATAATAAAGTATGAGCTGAAATCACTCTGCCATGCATCAGCCTCAGTACTTTATACAAAGAATATCACATTTTAATCACTCTCTGTGTAAAGTAGTATTTCCTTTTGTCCGTCCTGAACCTACTGCACTAGATCACTCCCCTCCCCCATTTCCATGCATCAATATATGGGGTGGAAGTAGATAGTCCATCAGTGAACTGCTACTGAGTGCACAGAGATTTTGGTATGGAGCCGTTTTTTTAAAAAGTCAGTATATATTGGGAGATTTTTCACAGTGCAATCTTATGCAGAACAACTCTAATCAATGCCCATTGATTTCAATGGGTTTAGGCTGGAATAACATGGAATACGACTGCACTGATGTCTCAGGTAGGACAAGACCACATCTCACCCTTCAAACATTTGGACTGAATCTTACTTGAAAGGAGGAAGCCTGTAACCTTCAGGACCCTTCCTTGCTATCTTCATCTCTTTCCCCAGAGAACAGCTTGGCTGTTAGATACGATGTTGTAATTCTCTGATCCTGCATTGTAACAAAGAGCCTTAAAGCAGAAACTACAAGAACAAAGACAGGAGGGGTCATCCTCCCCTCCCCCCCGTATGCATCTCTTTTGTATAAACTTGGAAAGGGGGAATGCTTCCAGTGTAACAGATTTTTATTTTGAAAATGTAATCACCTTAAGTGCTGATATCGCATAAGAAACCACAGTGAGTTATTTTTACACTGTGTACCTTATTAATGTCAGTGCAAGTCTGATTTGACATAGTGAAGGCAAATGCATCGAAATAGAGTTGAAAAAATATTTTTGCAGCAGTGTAGCTGCTAATGACTGAAGTTACTGAGATAGGAAAGGGAATTAAAGCATTAGAAATGGATCTCTATATGTCATGGAGAAATATGAGCTCCTTATTCTGGAGTAGTTTATGCTAATTTGGAGGGAGCTTGCCATGTGCTTTGTATTTTGTCTTTAATTGCCATGTGTCATGCCTTTAATTGTCCATGCAATGGGGACCTTTTCTCTGATAATTATCAGGGAATATCTTTTGGGGGAGAGAACACATTTTGGGTTGAAAATGTTGTTAGCCGAATTGCTTTATTTGCAGCAATTGGCAATTTATGAATGGGTTCTTGCCAATTTATACCAAGGTCCTGATCCCACCAAGGGTTACCAGTAAAGGATTCGAGGCTGTTGTGGTTAAAATAGATGACTTTTACTTAAAAATATATCCCATACAAACAATACTGATGCACTCACACATTCAATCAAGTTCCTAAGATTTACAGTATGAAATAAGCACAGTTGCATTAGCAGGTGGGGTGATGACGGGAGATACTTATCTGTCTTGCAGCTTGGTTGTTCCAATGAAGAATGGATGGGAAGAAATAGAAAACAAAGGAAATTCTCACACACGACCAGAACCAGCCGGAACATGTGGGCAGTAGAGGCAAGGGTTGGGAATAGCAAGTGGGACTTAAGAGGGGTAAAAGCAGACAGGGGTTGTTGCAGGGGAGATGCTAGCTGATCATGTAGGAGGGGCCAGGTGACTGGTTCTCTCCTTTTCTAGTGGGTTCAAGAGATGGGCGGTAACTGTGCCAACCTCTTGGCCCACCTACCTGTTAGTCCATCCCAAAAACAATCCTTTTGGTTGCATGTGGGAAGTGCTGATGAAGCTGGCCAGTTCCATTGATATGGTGTCAAGTGATTGGCACAGTCATAAAACAGAACAAAAACCAGAAAGAACTATGAAAAAGTGACGCTAAATAATATCTTTTAAAGCATCAAAATATGAAAAGTGAACAATAATAATATACATAATCATAGAAAATGGAAAATTATGACAGTGATCTCTGGAATGTCTTGCCGTTTCGAAGGTAGATCTTCTTCCGAACAAAGATGCGAGCCCTTATTAAATACAACAATGTACATTTTTGAAAATCTTAACATTATGTAAATCATTTCAATATAATTAATAATAAAATAGTATGCAACGTTACAAGGACTGTCTCTCAGTAATTCATTTCCTCTGGTGACGTTTCACAGGTAGCAAAGAAGATTTTCTATTAAATACAACCACCTCTATTATAATACATATCTTATTTTACAAATTTCTTTTTTACAAAATAGTTTTAACAATACACTACACAAACTACATATTTAAAAGACTTACCAATATTCATAACAGCTGTAATGCCTAATAGAACCTGCCATGGGCTAAAATGATCATAGTGCTTACACTAGTAGAGCTCATGTGGACATTATATATTGTTTTTACATGAATCCTGTAATGACTTAACACTAATTGTCAATCCTTTGTAAGAGCTCATCCCCAATCCAGGTGCACAGAAGGGGCTCATGTAATCCTAATATCTAACAGGTGAATCTCCTACTTCATGCAAATCATCTTAATTAGTTATCAGAAGTTGCCAACTTACATGGGGACTATGCTCCCAGACTGGCATACTAGGATCTACATATACTATGCTAAAACTAACTGAAACCAAGAAGTATTATAAGTAACTAGCTAAGTCCAGAGATGCATTCAGACCTGACTGATACACCGTGTTCATCTTAAAAATGCAATATGCTTCACGTCACAGGAGTACTTGGCGGATGTCTTTCCTACAATACCTATTTGTCTGAATCACTTCTATCACAATAAAGTTAAAATCATCATGACTGTGTCCCATTGTAACAAAATGGTCCACGAGGGGGGCTTCCAAATGTTTGTGTTTGATTTTGGACTTATGTTCTAAAATATGGGTCTTTACTGCCCAAGTAGAGTCCCCCACGTATCTCAACCCACAAGGGCAGGTTATTAAATAAATGACCCGCTTCGTGGAACATGAAGAATAGCTTGTCAATTCAGGACTTCCGGTTTTGGCGGCGCGAATGGCGGTCACACTCCTGGGACGCTCCCGGAGTCGATTCGCCCACGCGCGGTTGGGGGGATCCGCACAAGCAGAGACCCTAAAGGAGCCTTAGTCAAAGGCTCCGAACCAGGGGGCGCTTAGGGGAAGTGCCTTTTTACCGGCCCTATAATTACTCTCTGGACAGTCTATATACTTTGTTTCTTTACTCAAAGGCCATGCTGCACATCTTAAACATCTATAATGACCTTTAGGTGTATCAACCACTAGTGTGTTAGATCGTAGGTCCGCATGTACTAACAGGTCTTTAATACTAGTGGTCTTGTATCAATGGTTATCAGTTCCATTGATATTAAATAAATGACCGACCATAAGAACATAAGAACATAAGAAATGCCAATGTTGGATCAGGCCAAAGGCCCATCCAGTCCAACACTCTGTATCACAGAGTGGCCAGAAATACCAGTGCCATCAGGAGGTCCACCAGTGGGGCCAGGACATTAGAAGCCCTCCCACTGTTGCTCCCCCAAGCACCAAGAAGACAGAGCATCACTTGCCCCAGAGTCCCTATCTATACCTTGTGGCTAATAGCCACTGATGGACCTCTGCTCCATATGCTTATCTAATTCCCTTTTGAAGCCGTCCATGCTTGTAGCCGCAGATGTCCATCTGGCAGGAAATGCCAGCTCAGGAACAAAGCAGGTGACAGGTAGTACGTGACAATAAGCAGCTCTGTCATGGGGGCTGTCTCTTCCTAGAGTTGTTGTTTCATTGCTCACAATAATGGAGGTTTGTGCTTCTTCACCAGAATGGGTAACTGTGTAGCTGAAACCTTATTTACATGTAAGGTATGTGCAGGCACCCTCTATGTGTGGCATCACAACAGGTGACCTAAAGTGTACAGCTTTCTGAGCCTATGTGTGTGTGCACAGTCCATTGTGTGTAGCAATAAATAGTCTATAAAGCAAATATCAGGCTTATTCTCTAACAATGTCATCCAAAGGGGATGAAAATCAACACTGGAAATGAATTTAATCTTTATATGACTTTGTCCTTTTTGTCTGACATTTGTCTTGGAAGTCCCTTGGCAGAGGTTACGTCCATGAGGATTTTACTGAAATTCACTGGAAAAGTCAGGAAGGTTTTCTAATGGGAACGAAAACAACTATAACTGTGAAAACAAGTGTACGTAATAATGGATATAACAAAAACAAATACATTGTGTACATCTCTAGTCAGAGTATCATATTCCGTCCTCTGAATTATGGGGTATCAAACTAGGATTATTTCTCTTGCAATTCTGACTTTATAAACGGAATGTTATGCAGAGGAAATGGCCACAAGGAATCCCAAACTACCACATGAAAGTTCAGCCAAGTGCAAGGACAATGCAATGGTCAGAGATCTCCGTGGGTGATCATCTCCAAGCATATGGTTGCCCAACATCCAGGTGTGGCTTAGAGATCTTTTGGAATCACAACTGATCTCCAGACTACAGAGATCAGCTCCTCTGCACAAAATGGCTGATTTGGTGCCTGGATTCTATGGCATTATATCCCTTTGAGGTCCCTCCCCTCTCCAAACCCCACCATGTCCAGGTTCCACCCCCAAATCTCCAGGAATTTCCCAATGACAAAATGGCAGTCCTGACCTAGCAACCGTTTCCAGACTCCAAACTCCAGAACGTTTGCAGGACTGACAGGAAATAACAGCCCCTCTTGTGGAAAGGGTTCATTTCTAACTTCTGAGACTGGTAACCCCACTGCATATGGTGGGGCTTCCTTCCAAGCCTACACACACAACCCTGAAGCCTGCTGTTCTGCTCCATGGCTCATCTTTTCAACACAAATCCATGGTTTCTTTTTCTCATTACACATTATTGTTCCTCAAGGTAAGGCAGCTGTGTTTCAATTAAGCACTTTACGGGAAATGGCTCCACCCTCCCAATTTAGCGTAAGATGCCCTTATGCCTTAATAGAACAATGACACTACTGATTCACTATAGTTTTTTTCTCTAAAAAATAAATAAAAGTGGTATTCAAGTGCATGGGCATATATTTTAATTAGATTTTTTTTAAAAAAACATTCTTTCCTGAGAATACTCATTTAATGCTCTGAGCAACCTTGACATCACTTTAAAAGGCCCATCCATCAAAATCCTCTGAACAAATGAATATGGATAATGTTTCAAGGGCAAGCTTGGGGGAAGTTTTGAATGCCGAATGGAAGAGGGAGGGACCAGGCTAACCATAATTTCCTTTGTGAAGAGAAAGTAGAGGAAAGAGACCATTGGTATGGACAGCTATAAACTGTGCGTGGGGGGGGAGATGGACTAGAAGGGTAGTGGGGTGGTCTTTGGAGGATTTCAATTTTTTAAATACAAATCTTTAATACTAGAGATGATACTGTGATGATGAATGATTTTTGGATGTTGTATTGTATCTCTGGGTTGGATCCGGACAGCTTTTTTGACTCACCTAATCCCCCACCTTAGTACAGCCCTCCATGCGTTTTTACCATGCACACCATGCCACACCCCCTGACATCACCGGAAGTGTGTCAGAAGGCAACACCCACCGCTCAGGCTCCACTGGACTGTTTTGGATTGCTAGCTATTGGGGGGGGGGGAGAAACGTGCAGATCTGTCCTTGCAGAGGAGGGAGAGCTTGTACTTGAATAAAACTTGGTCTTAAAGGTGCCACTCGACTGTTTTGGGCCAGAGGGGGCTCTGCAACTTACCTGGCTGCTTCTTGCTCTGACTGAGGGCTGCTGGGAGCGGGGGGTGGGGGGTGGGGCTTGTTGCATGTGCCCGCCCCCTGGGCTCTTTACTGCCAGAGCTCCGCTCCTGTGTGCTCCTGCAGGAAATGACCCCTGCCCCTTTGATTGTCGAAGGGGACCCCCTCCCTTTTTTTGCCACCAAGTCACAGCTGACTTATGGAAATCCCTTCACCTAACAGAGGTTTGCCATTGCCTGACTCTACATCACAACCTTAGTATTCCTTGGTGGTCTCCCATCCAAAAACTGACCATGGCCAACCCTGCTTAGCTTCCAAGATATGATGGGATCAGGCTAGTCTGGACTACCCAGGATCATTTTGGGGCTGAGGCAGAAGAAGGGAGGGGAGGGTAGGACTGGCCTGGAGACCTCCCAAAATGACAACTGATCTCCAGGCTACAGAGATCAGTTTCCAGTGGAGAAAATGGCTGCTCTGGAGGGTGGACTCTATAGCATTCTATCCCAGTGGTCCCTCCCCAGGCTCCACCCCCAAGATCTCCAAGAGTTTCCCAACACAGAGATAAAAACCTGATGTAGGGCACCCTGCTGATGGAAATCCCTTCCATCTTCAAGAATTACCAGCGGATACAACCCACTGAGCACCAGAAAATGATGGGGATATGTTTCCAAACGTATCAACAATACTTACACAGAGAAAGAAAAGACTACTTAGGTTCATTCCTGCCCATCAATTACCATGTGCCCACACAGCAAGTATTTTGAGCTGGAAAACAATTTCCGTGTACATTCCGTGGACGAGCCATCCCGGTGACAGAGGGAATGAAAACACAGCTCTTTTAGGAAGAAGTAGTGAACATCCATGTGTGATAAGGGTATGATCTTATTGACATTCTTAAACTGAAAGCTTTCCAGGCCTCTGGCAAAACTCCATTTCATGCATCGCTTGCTAAAAGGACCTGTTACTTCTCATTGTTTCTAAAGTCCACCCAGCCGTATCTTACAATAATAATTATTTTGACACCTGATTACAAGAATTTTTTTGTTTGGGGGAGTGTGTAATAACCCTGGCGAAAGAAGTTACGGATCTGAAGCTGACAATTTGTCTGCCCTCTCCAAGCACCATCTTTGGAGTAGATCACGTCAGGTATAGAGGTGTGTGTGTGTGACATGCTGTCAAGTCACAGCTGATCTATGGAGACCCCTGTCGGGTTTTCAAGGCAAGAGACTTACAGAGGTGGTTTGCCACTGCCTGCCTCTGCATAGTGACCCTGGAATTCCTTGGTAGTCTCCCATTCAAATACTAACCAGGGCCAACACAGGCCCGTAGCCAGGATTTTTTAATTCGGGGGGGGGGACTTTAAATAAGTCGGGGGCACCCTCACACACCCCAAGTGAGCGCCATAAATAAAATTTAAAAATGAAAGTTGGGGGGTCTGGGCTGGATGGGAAGTCTTGGTGGTAATTCGGGGGGCCAGGCCCCAAGAGGCCCCACTGTAGCTACGGGCCCGGGGCCAACCCTGCTTAGCTTCCAAGGTCCAAAAAGATCGGGCTAGCCTGGCCCATCCAGGTCAGGACAGGGATGGAAGTAGACCTTCTTATGTTTCCAGGCAACCAAACATCACCATTCCAGTTCTTTCTCCATTCCTTCTCAACTCCTGTTCAGTCAAATGGAATTTTCTAACTTTATCTACATACTGGGGGTGTTCAGCCTGGTAGATCTATTCATCCTTCTGGGTTTTGGCTACATAGTCATTGAGGTTAACGTAGGCATAGCTTTGCCAGCCTAATCTTGGATTTGTCATCGGTCTTCCATCTGCCAGTCATGATTCACGCCACGTGGCCTGGGGAATAATAATTTTTAAAAGCCCACTCTATTTATGCAGAGCTGTCAATGTGCAGAGTGTTACTGGGTTTCTAAAATGGAAAGGTTCCAACAAATGAAGCTTCTTTATGCTGAGACAGACCTTTGCTCTATCAGGGTGAGCTCTGTCTGCTCTGATGGATGGTGTCTCTGCAGGGCCTGAGGTCAACACATGTCTTTCACATCACCTATTACCTGATACTTTTCACCAGAGATGCCGGGGGATTGAACCTGGAACCTGCTGTACGCAAAGCAGATGCTCTACCACTGAGACACAGCACTACCCCCAGAAATATACAGTCTAAATGCTGTCAGCAGAGAAAACACAGTCATGTTCTTTCACAACAACTTTCCACTTTGCCGACACCCCAGAACAGATTAAAATTGGGGGCTGTAAATGATCTTAGAAATGTGAATATATTACACTGTCCTGATCCAGCTTCAAGGGCTCCCAAGTTGCTTGTATGTTCAGTTCAAAGTGGTGATGTTGACCTGTAAAGCCCTTCCTGGCCAGTCTCCCCCTTAGCTAAAGGCTAGGGTTGCCTGGTACCCCCTGGCCACCAGCAGGGGAGCAGGGACTAGAGTTGCCAGCTCCAGGTTTGGGGATAGAGCCCGGGGAGGACAGGGACCTCAGTGGGGCACAATGCCATAGAGTCCACCCTCCAAAGCATCCACTTGCACCAGGGGAACTGATCTCCGTAGTCTGGAGATGAGCTGTAATTGCGGGGGGGGGTACCCAGGCCCCACCTGGAAACTGGCATCCCTACTCAAAGGCCATCTAAACCTGCATGAGACCCCTTGCCAATTAAGACCCAGCCAACAAGCACTGCTAGAAATATTGATCCATCAAGTGGAGCCTAAGGTTACTACAGCAAATGCCCCCCCCCCCATTGTGGCTCTAACTCCCCTGGAATTTTCTTTTAGAAGAAGCTCGGAAAACAAATTTGTACAGGGGTCCAAGGCACTGCTTTTTGACTGGCATTGAACAGAGTGGCTTCCGTGCAGCCAGTTAAGATGTTGATGCCCTGGGCTGAAATGCTCATTTTGCTGTGATTGTATTTGAGATTAATTTGTTAACTTTACCGGTTTACTGGCTGCTTTCTCCTTTTCAGTGAGCCACTTAAAAGGGAGGGAAGAGGAGGGGAAGCAGCATGGTATAGCCCAATCTCATCAGATCCCGGAAGCTGAGCAGGGACAGTACTTGGAAGGGAGACCACCAAGGAAGGCTCTGCAGAGGACGGCAATGGCAAACCACCTCTGCTTCTCACTTGCCTTGAAAGATCCTTGCTGGGGTCGTGATACATTGAAATGGCATTTATCTTTATAAGCCACTTAAAGCATAGGAAAGATGGCATAGAAATTGATAATTAAATAAAAACTACCCTCTTGTACATTCTGTGCCCTTTGCGTTTATGTTCAGCCCCCCTAAGCTGCATTTGCACTACCCACGGAACCGTTGCCTGGCTTTGGAGGCTGACTTGCACTCAGTGAATTGTAGCACACGGATACTACAAACGACATGCATAATTAATCATTTGCAAGAATACTTTGTAAAATATTATTGCTTCCTCCAGGCACAGGCAAACCTGCAGGAGACTGCTGCTCTGAAAAGCAGTATTTTGCACGAGATCCTTTCAGCACTAGCCCACAATGTGGTGGTGGAAAGTGCCGTCAAGTCACAAGTGACTTATGGTGACCCCATAGGGTTTTAGAGGAAAGAGACGTTCAGAGGTGGTTTGCCATTGCCTGCCTCTGTGCCACAGACCTGGTATTCCTTGGGCATTTCCCATCCAAATATTAGCCAGGGCCGACCCTGCTTAGATTCGGAGATCTGACGAGATTGGGCTACACCTTCATTAAAAACTTTGGAACTGGTAATGGATAACATAATGTCCTGAAGGTACAGGAGAAGGATGCATTTGTGCTGCTAAAACTAAGCTGGCCTGATCCCGTATGTTCTTTGAATGAGAGATTGCCTGGGTCTGCCACAGATAAGCTGCTCTGAGTCCCAATGCTGGGTGTGGCTCAGAGATGAAGGCTATATCAGAATCCTATAGGGTGGTCAGTGTTGCTACAAAGAACGTTGTTTTAGCTTCCACAGGTAGATTTCAGGAAAGATGACTACTTGGAAAGAGAAACAGAAATGCTAAAGACTTTGGTTATTTATTGCCTATAGATATTCGTGTATTCGAACTATTTGTTGACATAAATATCCCTGTTCTGAAATGCCCGGGCTAGCCCAGTCTCATCCGATCTCGGTCCCTAAGCAGGGTCCAGCCCCGGTTAGCGTCTGGATGGGGACCACCAAGGCATTCCAGGGTTGTGATGCAGAGGCAGGCAATGGCAAACCACCTCTGAAGGTCTCCTGCCTTGAGAACCCCATGAGGGGAGGCCATAAGTCGGCTATGACTCAATGACACTTTTCACACAAACAAACATACAAGCAGAGTGGGGCGTGGAGAAACAGGGAGGGAGAAAGTTGAACCCCAAACTCATTTTCTCATTATTTTATGAGGGCTTAGTTTGACTCATTTCCCCTTCTGTTGCTTCTCTTCACTGATTCTCAGCTGCTGCTCTCAACATATTTTTGCCTTCTGGTGCTTCTTCAGTCTTTATTGTGCATTGGGGGGGGGGACAGGGGACTGGTATAACTTGCCATCTCAGAAGACTTTAGGCCAAGACTTTACACAAAGTTGGTAAAAAGCCCATGATCAGATCTCCTGCGATATTCAACTGAGTTGATTAGCTAGGGATGAAACTCATATTGTAGCTCCAGTCCCATTTCCTCCATACTATGTTTCCAATATAAATCCCTGTTTCTGTGCTACTGGACTCGAATCTTGCTCTCCTACTGCAGACCAACATGGCTCCCCACCTGAAACCTTCTTCTTTCTCCCACCAGGAACACATACAAGGACCTTTATGGCATCTGTATGTTCTTTCTCGTGGAGCTAATTGCAAGGGTGGGAGGAGAGGGTTTGCACTAGGAAAATGAAGCAGCAAAAGAGTTAAACTGTGCCTCTCCCAGGAGTACAATCCTGAGAGCAAGTTTGGTGTAATTGACTCTAATGTGGAGAACCATGTTTGATTCCCCATTCCTCCACATGCAGCTTCTGGGTGACCTTGGGTCAGTTGCAGTTCTCTGAGAGCTGTTCTCTCAAGAAGAAGAAGACGACATTGGATTTATACCCCACCCTTCACTACCTCAATGAGTCTTATAGCAGCTTACAATCTCCTTTCCATTCCCCTTCCCACAACAGACACCCTGTGAGGTAGGTGGGACTGAGAGAGCTCTGAGAGAACTGCTCCTGAGAGAACACCTTTGAGAGAAATCGTGACTGACCCAAGGTCACACCAGCAGCTGCATGTGGAGGAATGGGGAATCAATCCTGGTTCTCACAGATTAGAGTCCACACTCTTCAACACTGCACCAAACTGGCAGTTCTCAGAGCTCTCTCAGCCCCACGTACTGCAGGGTGTCTGTTGTGGGGTGGGGAAGGGAAGAAGACTGTAAGCCACTCTGAGACTCCAAATGAAGGGTGGTGTAGAAATCCAACTCTTCTTCTTCTGCTGATCCTACTTTCCCCCTCCCCTGCTGCCTTGGGAAATCTTATTTCAGATACGCTTCTCTTTTCATTGACCATGGCAAGATGCCAGCTGCGGAAGTCCTGAAGACGGGGGTGAGGGGGGAGCTTCCAGAAGTCAATGAGTTATGGCTAACTGTATTCAAGAAAACCATAAAAGCCCAAGTGATATATCTATTAAAGGTCTTCTGTTGAACAACCTTGCCATATATCTACCTAATGCATGGCTAAATTTAGACTCAAGAGTAGTTACGATTCTGCTCCTGAAGCTACTTAGCTAATGATTTTTCCCAGGTTGGCTTGCCACAAAGAGCAGAGATGCAATTTCATAATAAGCTGCACAACAGCATGAAGAGCCCTTGTTTGAGACACCTCTGCCGTGTTTTCTGCAGTGAATAAACCTGGGCAGAAGAAGAGCCACTCAAGTCGGAGGAAGGCTTCACCTTTTGTTCAGGGGAGAGCTGGGGAAGGGTAGACTCCACCTCACTATATGATCCATTGTGGTGCACTGGTTAAAGTGCCAGACTAGGATCCAGGCTCGAATCCCCACTCTGCCATGGAAGCCGGCTGGGTGACCTTCAGACTGTCGCACACATTCAGCCTAACCTACCTTGCAAGATTGTCGCGAGGGTAAATCGGAGAAGAGGCTGGGGATAATTGGCGCAAATAAGTAAGGGAAGCAGAGTAGGGATTGACACTGAGATCTCCCCAGCTCTTACGGAGAAAAAATGTTGCTAAAGTTCACTATATTCTAATTAGGAATATCGCTTATTTATTACACCCTGCCATTCCCGTCATTTTAGCCTCTCTCTTTTTTGTAAAGATAAAATGGAGGAGAGGAAAAAGAGGTAAGCTACTTTGGGTTCCCATTGGGAGAAAGGGGTGTATAGAAATATTGATTCCTATAAACCCCTGCCTCCCCCTAGAATGTGTCTTGCTGATATCTTGCTGGTACCCTGCTGTGTTGATTTCCTGTTGAAGCCAAATAGAGAGGTCCAGATGGCCTCTATTGCCATGCCATAAAAACATTCCTTCACACCTCATGCTGGAAGCTAGGCCAGCATGCCAGAAACTGCACGTATGCTATGGGAGTTGGGGTTTGGGGGATCACATAACTGCAGGTGTGGCCTTCAAGACAACTGACCATTCAGAAATTGTACCCATGGCAACTCTACCATTGGGCACTCCCAGGTCTACTCCAATTGGCCCCTGGCCAGGGCTAATTTGAAGACTGAATTGCCCTATATCTGGCTAAACCCTATGGGAAAACTCTCTCTCTCTCTTCTGTTCCTGCTATCTTGGCAGCTCTGTGTCTGTCCATCTGAGATGCTATGCTGCCATGTGGCTTCTAGCAGAGACAAAGGAATGCTTTGGAGCTGAGCACATGGCTGGAATCTTGCATAAAGATGGGACCTAATGGACTTTATCACAATGGACAATCTTGGACTATGGATTCCTGAAGTTGGTAATTATGCATATCTCTAATGTTTAGTTAGGGCCAAGAGCCATAAGTTTTTGTTATTTTGTAATCCTTTCTAGTCTGTGCTAAGTCTGTACTGAATAAACTTATCTTGGTTTATAAATAGTGTCTGGATTGTGGTAACTGGACTTCAAGCTAAATCCTGTAGCCTAAACCACTGACCAATTGTGCTACCTGTGTAAGAGTAAGTGCATCTCTGAGCTAGAGTTGCTAATGTGTAAAACCCATATGCCAACTGAGATTCTGGGGCTCTCTAATCTCAGGTTGGTGAGGGATTAATTTTAGAGATCCCTGGTGGCTATTGTGTTTAAATCCAGAGAGCCTACCTTCCTGGGTTATTGAGTAATGTATTGTGCCAGTGTAGAATTCTCCCCCTCATCCAGGAATGGCCTGGGGGGCAGCATCTATACAAGGGGGCATCTAAATAAAGTAAATGAATGAAGGAATATAAGGCCATAATAACAGTAAGACTTGAAGCCGATCATACTGAGTCTCTATTCCGTTGTTTTAAAGTATGCATCCTTTAAAGGCAAGGTATATCAAACATATGGATCACTTACAGAGAGCTGGACTGTGGTTCTCTTGAGTGTACACTTGGCCATTGTTGTGTATTCACAGATAATGTACATGCGCTTGGGCTTGCACGTGGTCAGGAGCACAAGCACAGCTCCAGGTTCCAGCACAATAGCGGACGAGGATCCTAGGACGGACCTATCAGCCACCTCAGATCCCGCACCTGACCTATGGAGATTAGTCAACATGTAAACAGCCTATCAAGGGTGGTGGTGAGTGGAGTGTTTTGGGGATATAAGCCGAGCACAACTACACTCAATTGACAAGGAGGCCTTGGCAATCATGGCTGGTGTGAAAAAGTGAAAAAGTTCCACGATTACCTCTATGGCCAGCCCTTCACCATCGTCACAGACCATAAACCCCTTTTGGGCCTTCTTGCTCCAGACTGCCAGACTCCTCAGATGTTGTCCCCAAGGGAGCTCTGCTGGTTCATCTTCCTGGCTGGGTACCAATATGCGCTCCTCCACCACCCCGGAAAAGCGATGGGCTATGCAGAGACTCCTAGCCACCCTCCCCTGCCTTCCTGTGACCCGGACCTACATTTTTGATTGTGTTTTATGAGTGTAACTATTTACCATCTAGCCACACTTGTATGACCTCTGAGAAAGGCCGATCCGGCCGAAATGCGTCAGGTCATTTTTTTAGCCCTGGTTATGATTATGGTTTATGTATATTGGCTGTAATTGGGCCCCTATATATGTTTTAACTTGATATTATTAATAAATACATGTACTTCCTTTTATGAATAGGTTTTAATATTGGCCCTCTTTTCCACTAAACCTTTGTTTGGGTACTAGCAGCCCTACATGAGACGCACCCCGGCATCGTCAGGATGAAAGTGCTTGCACAAAGGTACATATGGTGGCCCGGCATGGATGGTGAGATTGAGGACTGCATCAGACATGTCAGGAATCATGACCGGAGCTGCCCCAGGCCCCGGTCAGGCCTTGGGAGTCCTCATACAAACAGTACACTTAGACTTCGCGGGTCCGTTCCAGGGGCAGATCTTCTTTATCTTCATGGACTCATTCACCAAAAGGCTCGAGGTAGTGCCTGTCCCCTCCACTTCGTCCCACGTTGCGATCCGCGCCCTATGGCGGATTTTCAGTACACATGGTCTGCCGGACACTGTAGTTATGGACAATGGGACTGCCTTTAGATCTGCAGAGTTCCAGGAATTCACTAGCTACTATGCTATCAGACATGCTCCATTCCACCCCGCAACTGTCCAGCTGAACTACTCATGGGCCAACAGCTCACCACCTGCCTCGACTGTTTGCATCCCGACCGCACGCCGGAGCACAGCACAGCCTCAGTTACTGAGAAAGCTCCCCGTAGTTTCTACCCAGGTGACCCCGTTTACACCTGGAACTTTGCACGGAGCCCAGCTTGGGTCCCAGCCAGGGTGACCCGGGTGACCGGTCCCCTGTCTTATGAAGTGTTGATGGAAGACGGCCACATCGATCATCTCCGCAGTAGGCTTCTCCCGGTGGAACAGTACATGGCAGAGGACAGCGAGGATGAGACACTGGGCCTGAGACCATGCGACAACGAGGAAAGCACACCCAGCGCTCAAGCACAAACTGGACTGAGCACACCTGCAGCAGGGAACGCTGCTACCTCCCCGGAGCTAGCGGAGACAGACGGGCACGGCGGCGAGCCGGCGCCTACATCCGGCCCCGGGTTCCCCACAGGCCTACCAGGAACGCCGGAATCGACAGCCCAGCCTGAAGGTTTTCACCGCTCCACCCAGGAATGGCAGAGACCAGAATATTTGAAGGACTTTGTGTGCCAGGGGAATCTGAACCATGGGAGGAGGGGTGTTGTGTATTCATAGTGAATGTACATGCGCTTGGGCTTGCATGTGGTCAGGAGCACAAGCGCAGCTTCATGTTCCAACACAATAGCGGGCGAGGATCCTAGGACGGACCTATCAGCCACCTTGGATCCTGTGCCCGACCTATGGAGATTAGTCAACATGTAAATAGCCTATCACGGGTGGTAGTGTGTGGGGGGGTGTTTTGGGGATATAAGCAGGGCTTCAGCCCTGGAATTTGGTCTTGTGTTTTTCCAATAAACTATGAGCTGATCACTTACACACATCTGAACCCAGTATATTACAGCCATAAACCCGTCTTCTTGGAGCATCATGTGAGAAACAGATCCAAGCCCATCTTTTCTGCTCACTGAATAATTCTGGCTTTCCCCTTACACACCATAACACCAAACATAAGGGATGGGTTTGTTTTTTTCAACTTTACAAAATGCATTAAAATGAATGGAGGAGCCAGCTGTGTAGAAGTGGAAAGTGTTTCTTTTTATTCCACTGTTATGCTCCTTATTCTGTGGTTGCAGCTTTAGCACATACAGAGAATAAATGAGTAGCTTGGGTCACCTTAAGTCATTGGACAAAAAATCCCCGCAATTCCTGAATACTTCGAAAAATGTCGGTACACAACCTCTTCTTTAGTAATTCCTCTTAAGTCGCACAAAGCCTCATTCTGTCACCTACGATATATATTTTACTGAAAGCTCTGCATCCTTGCCCTGTCACAATCTGCCTTCTTCACTTTCTTCTCTCACCCATGGCTTTATGTGTGTAGAGTTGAATAAATACTCGAGAAGCCCTGAGAAGTTTGTTCTTCCAAGACCAGTGGATAGTATCAGCAGTTGATAAAAAAATACAATTTGATGATACAATTGGACTCTCTGGTGTAGTCCTTATTGCTAGGATGATGTGTAGGCCACGAGACACATAATGTGCATAGATGCAGAATTCAAGGTGTCTTTTTTCAGTCTGTTTATTCTTATATGCCTTGTTATGTAAGCAGAAGATACATCCAAAGTAATCAAAGAAAAGAACCTCAGACAAACAATATATGTTATTTAAAATACGATATATGAAAAGAATTGTTGGGGACTTGAGCAACCTGTGGGCTCCCTGCCCCCTCCACGTCCATTCACCAAAGAGCAACACATGGGGTACTGTCATGACCCCAGGGGGTCTACACCTTCTGCTGCCACCACCCTGGACTTCAGTCCCTTGAGAAGACCCAGGGTACCTTCCCAAGCCCCTTCAAATTGCCCCTTTGTAGCCGAGAAACATGAGCGTGATGACCAGGTAGAGAAACAGTGAAACAGAAAGGGTTTATTTTTATAGTACTGGGCAGGGGAAAAACAAGACAAGACAAGGTGCTTTAAAAAGATATAACAGTGGTTAAAAGGCAAAATAAACAGAATCTAACGCAGCTACCTATTACTATTCTTAACTGGTTATTACTTCCAGGCCCACAGCCTGCCTAACACTCACACTGGGCCAAGTGGGGGATCTTTTCCTCTCACCAGACCAGCCTGTCCCCACAGTGACCAGGCCGCAGATGAGACCCAAAAGAACTGAGGGATCTTTCTCTTCCCAGACCAGCCTGTCCCCTCAGTGAGAGCAGGCCGCAGAGAGAGCTGAAAGAACACCCTGTTTTCCACAGTTAACAGCAAAGATTGAATCTCCTAACACTATGAAACAGTCTTCTCACAGAATCTCTGTACTCTGATTGGCTATAGCACGTTGCTAAGCCTTATGGGGATTGTAGGTCATCTGCTTTCACTGCCATGCAGGTCTCTCTTGAGACCAGGCCCTGCTACTAGTCCTGCACAGATCATGACAGGTACCTTTAAAGCAAAGCCTGTGGCTCCATATCTTGCCGGGACTGGCCCTTTAACAGCCCGCTGCCTGACAATCGGCTGGGAGGCAGCCTTCAGCCAGGGATGGGAGAACAAAGGGTTGAGTCACAGCTGAGAGGAGAGGATGGGCGCAGGTTCCTATTAGAATCGCTCAGAGCCCATGGGAGTTCCAGAGGTGGGGCCACCAAAGGGACTGACGTCAGGATGGGCCAGGACCTTCCTGAGGCAAAGGGAAATGGGCCAAGGAGAACAGAACAGCTTTTGCTCCTCAGGTTGAGTGTAACAGGGCCAGGAGAGAGGTGGAGAGCTAGGGTGAAGAAAACCCCCTTCCCTCTCAGTCTCAAGAACTCCGGCTTTCCCCTTACACACCATAACACCAAATATAAGGGAGGGTTATCTCAAATGTTATAATGGTATTCATGTGTTTACTTAATTTGCACTATGCCTTTCTCCCAGAGGGAACCCCTAACAGCTTGCACTGTTCTCCTCTTCTCCATTCTATCCTCACAACAACTCTGTGAGGCCTCTCAGTCTGAGGCCTGTGGGAGGCTGTATAGTACCCTCTGCTGGCAAGGTTCTGCCAGACTTTGGAAGATCATCTACAAGAAGTTAGGACTTATTGTCTTGTATCCAACAAAAATGCAAATGGCACAAAACTCACAGAATGGGATTTTTCTGCCTCCCCCTACCCAGTGCAGCCTGCTGAAATTCTGTTCCTACAGGGTCAGGGTCTCTTCACAGTGTAAGGAAGACAGGATTCTGCAATAGGAGCTGGGATAAGAAAACAAAACTTCTCCTTGGCCAACAGAAGAGCCCTCCTGTTGCTCGGAAATGGGGGTAGGCTTAAAATACATTGTTAAAAATATGCACATTATTTTGGAACTTTTTGTTCCTCTGCACTTTTTGTGGTGGTGCTGGCAGTGATCTGTGTGTGTGGCATAGCTGCCGAGAGGTGGTGTATTGTAATTCCTATATATGAATTTATTTTAGAAAGGACCCTAACAGTGTCCACATGTTAAGTTTAGCACAGCAGTAAAACAGATAAATAGTTTGTTGCAGAAACTGAAGTCATCTTTGATTAATTGTAAAGAAAATCAGCTTTTGCCAGACATTTAAACAGAAATGAAAGAAAACGTTTCTAATATGGATTAAAATACATAAAGAAGAAGAAGAGATTGGATTTATACCCCACCCTTCACTATCCAAAGGAGTCTCAGGGTGGTTTACAATCCCTTTCATATATGAGTGCCCAACTAAATTAGTCATATCTCCATGTCACAAAGAAGCTACTTAGGGAAAAAAAGACTTTTGGTGGGAGCTCTAAAATAACTTGTGACTGACCCAAGGTCACACCAGCAGCTGCATGTGGAGGAATGGGGAATCAAACCCAGCTCTCCCAGATTAGAATTTGCACTCCTAACCACTACACCAAACTGGCTCTCAAAGAATAAACACATTACAAGATTGCTTGGGCAATTGTTTTTTCTGCATGGCCTAGCAAAGTCAGGGCATCAGGATACTTCTCAAGACATTGCAGAAGGTTTCAAAATGGAGTCAATCACATGTTGCCTGGAATCTGGCTACTACTGGCAACCACACACTGCACCTAAACATCAAGGGAGAAAAAAAGACTCATTACAGGTAAGAACTGATCTATTTGTGATAGTGGGTTTTGCCTTTTGATAGAGATAACTTCATTCTTGACAAATGGTGTCAACTCCCACTGGCAACAAAGTCAAAGAATAGTTTACAAGCTGTCAAAGAAGCTATAGAAGAAAGGGTTTATGTAAAGCCAACCACGGAAGGGTAAAACATGAATGAGGTCATCTACGTAAGGCGATCTCTGACTACTAAATGACTTCTTTAAAATTATCTTGGGGGGGGGACAAATTCCAAGATAGGAATACAAACCCACAAAATACTGCATAAGGTCTGACAAAGAGAAGATATAACTCGGGGTACTCAACCATGTTAAACCTTTGGAGATTCTGGGAACAGATAGTGGGTGTTATAACAAAATGGCTGCCACAGGGGTGAGGTCCAGTCACAAAATGTTGGGCATTCCTACAAAATAGTAGGATGTTACAGGACAGGCAGCACCTTCCAAATGGTTGAACCTTGCAGACACAAAATCCACATCTGCCGGGCTCTTCTGAAGCACCTCCGACTCCACTGTAGAAGATGCAAGGACATCAGAAAACACATTGGTGGGCACATGGCATTCACAGGTACCATTTTGGGGACCACTGGTAGAAGAGGCTGGCTACAGCATATATGAGTGCCCAACTAAATTAGACATATCCCCATGTCACAAAGAAGCTACTTAGGAAAAAAAAGACTTTTGGTGGGGTGAGGAGTTTAAAAGAAATGAAGCTGGCCTACAAACATTTACCAGACTTTAGAAATGTGGTTATTTCATCGCAGGATGTCAAGAAATGTTCTATGCCTCTGGAAAGTTTGATCTCTTCTGTCTTACTTGCTATACAAATCAGAAGTGGAAGAAAAAAGAAGGGTGGATGAAGAACCCAATAATGCCAGCTAGAGAGAGAAGCCAATTCCAGATTCCTGTGCCTTGTTTCCCTGTGTTGCCAAGAACACAACTTCTCCTTGACAGCCAAAGCTTGCCTTCTCTGTTGCATCCTTCTCTTCATGGCTGTGGCTAAGTCCACTTGTTACCTTGCTGCCTGGGAAAGCAGCTGAAGAATATGTCTTGAAGTTGCTAGGCAACTACACTTTGTTTCCTTTCTCTCTTCAACCTCTGATTTGCATAACAGCAACCTGGCATTGTTATGAATATGCAGCAGCTGTTCGAGGAAAGGATGTCAGAGCTTAAAAATGCAAAGCAGAAAGATATGGGTGGAACCTGATTGAGGTAGAAGTTATCGAATAAAGACACTCCTCTGGAGTAATGATCAATCTTTAATCTGTTTCCAGAAAATATTTTGAAACTTACTGTGTGTGTGTAAAATCCCGTCAGGTTGCAGTCAACTGATGGTGAGGCCATAGGGTTTTCAAGACAAGAGAGACTAACAGAGGTGACTTGTCATTGCCTTCCTCTGCACAGTGACCCTGAAATTCCTTGGTGGTCTCCCATCCCAATGCTAGCCAGGATGGACTCTGCTTAGGTTCTGAGATCCGGTGAGATTGGGTCTACCCTGGGCCATCCAGGTCAGGGACTGAAATTCTTTACTTGGATGGCAAGATGTAGAGGCAGAGTTAACAATGATGTGATCAGCACTATGGACAGCTCCGAATGGCCCATCAATGTAAAATACATACTATAATGTATGATTATTACATTCACTGATCAATAATACTAATAAATCCATTTGTGATTTTGGATATACTTCACCCCCTCCTTTTTCTAAAGCATTTCTTTTCATTAAAGACTTTGCTTTGATTCGTGACAGGAACCCCCTGTCCCCCACCCCAGAAATTCTGTTATATGTGCGTTCCCATTTGCCGAAACAGAAGAAATTTGCAATGGATGTACATGCCTAAGTCACCAGTTTCAGTGTAAGAGGCCAGCTACATTTTTTTCCCTCCGGAAAAGAATCCACATATTGTGAATTTTCTTAATGCATGGCAGATAAAACGAAACTATACACTGGCGAGGGCATCCAAAGTACAGCTAGGTTGTTTTCTTCTCTTGTTCTCTTTTGATTACTAAATAAGAGTAGCTGTCACTTCAGTTTGCTTTGAACATCGAACTATTAAGAACCTTTCTTTAGCAGAGAAAGTTGTCCAAATATTTATCTTGTGCTATAAGCTCTGACGCTCTTTGAACATAAAGGAGTACATTTTCCCACAGGGTATACCAGCAAATTGTTTATACCTATCTTTTTTTTTTTGTTTTCACTATTTCTGGTTCTCAAAACAAGGGATTGTTCTTACAAGGCAACAGGCTCCTTTCCTTCAGGATGTACCTTAAAACAATGGAGTGGAGTGGGAAGAAAGAACCCAAAGGTAAAACGGATATACAGGTATGGATATACAGGTATACCCAAATGTGGCGGTGGCGGGGGGCTGATCACAAGAATCAGAAAAGGGAAAAAATGCCCATTCTCCTGGATATTCTTCTGCCACCATGCTGATTCTGAAGTCAGAATTGGTCCTCTACCCGTTTCTGATAAATGTTTGAAACCAGTAGGTACCCAGGAGAACTGAAGTTCAAAAACACTGGAACAATGTTTCACATCACTGCAATTAAAACAAATGTCAGTTCTAGGATGTGGGTAGTTCAGTACGTGTGACATTAGCTCAAACAAAAAGGAGATGCTCACATATTATGGAAATGGAGAGCATTGTGGATGGATGGAGATTGACTGACAGGCAGAACAAAGATCTCTTAGTTAACAAGTAAATTTACATGTAGTTACCCCATCTGAGATCATATCTTCTATTTTTAACAGGAACAGGACTGAACATGGAGAACAGATGAAGCAGATTTGGAATCTGCTGCTCTAAGGACAGGTGGCAGGTTGTCAGTTTATTGTATTAAGCTTTAAATATTTTTTAATGTGGTTCTTTCCAGTAACTCCAGGATCCAAACTCATTATTTAACAGTAGTGCCATGCATCTGCTTTACCAGTGGACGGTGTTCTTTTTTTACTGTTTAACTGGTCTAGAATTAAAGTCCTGGTTGGGATTGGGACTGGAGAGGGAAAGCTTGCAATGGCATCTACAGCAGAGATACCCAGTGGCTCAGGAACCACATGTGGCTCTCTGATATGCCACTTGTGGCTCTTCTGAGCACTGTTTCCCCAAGTGGCACCTGCCTCATGTTTCAGGCATCTGGGCAAGGCCCATGTCCAGTAGGGCTCGTGGTTGGCAGGTGGTTTCCACCTTGAAACTGCTGCCATTGAAGAACAGGTAAGCTGTGAGCCTCCCTGAGGTGTAAGCATCATGTCAGGGATGGCGTAAATGTGGCTCTTTTGGTTGGTGGTAATTGCCCTGACCTGATTGGCCCAGGCTAGCCCAATCTCATCAGATCTCAGAAGCTAAGCAAGGTCAGCCCTGGTTAGTATTTGGATGGGAGACCACCAAGGAAGTTCGGGGTCACTGCAGAGGAAGGCAATGGCAAACCACCTCTGAATGCCTTGTGCCTTCCAAACCTCCACAAGTCATCTGCAACTTGACAGCACTTTCCACAACCAAGTGCAAAAGAAGGTCTCTGTGAGCCATGGTTCAAGTACCACTGGTCTAGAGGAAAGGCTGTGGGAACAGACATGGGCTTTTGCATTATCACAAAGTACTGAGCCACAATGCACTTGCTGCACATGAACCCCCTCCACATTCACTTGATAGAGAAGGGCTCTAGCCTACAATTCTTCCTAATGTAGTGTGTGTGAGTGGGGGGGGAGTCTAGATCAGGGCAAGAAGAGGAGGAGGAGATTAGATTTATGCCCCACCCTTTACTACCTGAAGGAGTCTCAGAGCAGCTTACAATCTTCTTTCCCTTCCCCTCCCCACAACAGACACCCTGTGAGGAAGGTGGGGCTGAGAGAGCTCTGACAGAAACTGCTCTTGAGAGAACAGCTCTGAAATAACTTGTAACTGACCCAAGGTTAGTTGCATGTGGAGGAGTGGGGAATCAAACCCAGGTCTCCCAGATTAGAGTCCATGCTCCTAGCCACTACACCAAACTGTCTCTCAGGCATGAGAGAGCTCTTATCCTTCTCCAGTAGAATCAGGGGGAATGAGGGAGGCTGCCTATCTACCTAGTTTACAGTCTGTGTTTGGCACAGGAGGTGATAACTCAGAGAAATACTATGAAACCTGGTGGGTGGGCAGGATGTACTAGCTTGCAAATGCAAGAAATGTCTCAATTGCATCTCACAGGCTTGCAAACACAACCACCTGGGATCCAACAGGGAAATTTCTGCCCAGGCACCTGCTGATACAGGACATTTCTCTGTTGGATCCAGGCAGAAAAATGTCCCATGGGTAGTGGTGGTCAGAACACCCTCTCTCAGCCCAAAGAGCAGATGAAAGGCAGTGTCCTGACCACGACCACCCCACAGTCACGTGGCCGATAATGGAGCCAAATGCTATCACGAGGTAGCCCACTGCCTGTCTCACTTGATGGGCACTCCACACATGCTCTCAAGCAGTCACACAGTGATGCGCATACATGTGTGAATGTGCAAAAATAAAACAGCGAGAAAGAAGGGAGGGGGGAGACTGCTCTGTAAGTCACACTGATTCTATCCCCCGTTGCATTGATTCATCTTTTAGGCAGCGCTATTTGCGGTTGCCCAAGGGCTCCATGTTGCTATGCCTTTTTTCTCACCACCTCCACTGCCGACATCTTTGACAGAACAAATTTACACCATCACAAGAGAGGACAAAATGGCCTGTGAACACCACTGCACTATTCGCCACCTGGAAACAAAGTAAGGATGTGAAAAGGCCATTTCTTGCAACTGAGGTGAAGACTCAGAGCTGGAGGAGGTGAGGTCAACGAAAACGCCTGGCTTCTAATTTCTCAACCTCGCTCTGTTTCCATTCCGTAAGAACTCTCAAAAGCAATTCACTGTGAAGAATGTCTCACATGCATTTGCATTGCAAAAAAAAAAATCCCTCATTTTTCACCCTCCCCCAAGAAACAGCATAAGACTCAGCCAAATACCTAATGACACACAAATGTACTCAAGCAGTCAGAGTGGCAACCAAACATATTTGAATGTACAAAAAGCCATTGTAAGAAGGGCAGGTGAAGGCTTAACTTCGCAAGTCTTAGCTTAGGTCTACTAAACAGTTCTACTCAGGTCTATTCAATGGGGCTTACTCTCAGGAAAGTGCACACTAATTAAAGGTATCAAAGGTAAAAAAAATCCCATGCTTTTTGGGTTCACTACAACTCTTTCTGAGGCAAAAAGGTGGGCAATACCACAGCAAACACTCCTTTAAAACATACTATTATAGTGTGACTCTTTCGTTCCTTCTGAATCTTATTTATCCTCTCTTTCCTCCTCTTCAAAAATCTGCAATAGTGTTTTCATCTGGAGTTTATCCTCTTTAAACCTTAAATACGTCATGACTGGCTATTACCTGAAAGCACTCTGCACATGTTCCAAGTACCTCTCTTTTTGATTAAGACTCCCATGTGCTTAGTCTTTGCACTGAAAACATGGTGGCTCAGCTAGGGTTGCCAACCTCCAGGTAGTGGATGGAGAGCTCCCAGGATTTCAACTGATCTCCAGACTAGAGATCAGTCCCCCTGGGGAAAATGGCCACTTTGGAAGGTGGACTCTGTAGCATTATACCCCACTGAAGTCCCTGCGCTTTCCCAAACCCAGCCCTCTCCAGACTCCACTCCCCAGATCTCCAGGAATTTCCAAATATGGAGCTAGCAACCCTAGGCCTAACCTTGGGGACTCCTGGCTCAGTCAACTGTGCCCGTCTCACCAAGAACTTCACATGGAAAGCTGACCACCACCCCCCTTCACACACGTGGAAAGACTACATCTCCCAGAATGCCGTGGTGGTGGACTCCTCCCTGCCGGCCCCGCCCCAGCCCTCTCGCTCCGCCCGCCCTGAGCCCCGAGGGAAGCTGGAGCGCAGCAAAGCGTGGAGGGCTACAAGTGCTTCTTCCGGAGACTTTGGCGGACCGGCGCGGGAGTGGCAGCGACCGCCCTGCCGAGGGCTGCAAACTGATGGGAAAAGGTAGGGGGAGGCGGGGGGCGACACTGCAGGGCCGGACAGAGCCCCGCTTCAGAGAGCGCCTGTCTGCACTTTGCCGCGAAGCCCCAGGGAGGAGAGAAGGATGGAGGAGACTCTCGCGCGAGGAGGTCGCCTTTGGCGGGCGATGCTTTTGCGCCTTAGATCTGCGCTACGTTAACCGAGCCAGCCGGTCATGTTTATAAAGTAGAAGGTGCGGTAAATTTCGAAAAACTCTAGCGGGTTTTTAAAAACAAAAATAACAGCGTTTTGTTTTTTATGCGACTGAGTTCTTTTTTTCATTGCCCCAAATGTTGTTTCTTGCATGGGATGAATTGCACCAGGGAAACTTTTTTTAAAAATACAATATATGCGTGTGTGTATATGTGTGTGTGTGTGTTTATGTATTCTTCATCAGTGGAAGCATCATTTCATGGCAAGCGTTTTTAATCAAATCTCCAGATCTGCTTTCTGGGAAAAGTGCTGCTTTCCCTCTTCCTGGGATTATCAGATTTCCACACGAGAATAGAGATCCTGGATTAGTGAACTACAAGGGATTTGCCTCCTTCTTCCTAATTAGAGTGTGGATTTGAGTTCCGGGCTTCTGTCAGGGTTGTGCTTTCTTTTTGGCTCTTCGGTTTGCTCTTTGAAATTTAAACTCTCTTGGGTCTCACACCTCCGTAGTGCTCAGGGCGGAAAAGACGACGTGGGTGTTTCTGCCTGCCTTTGATTTCCAAGGGATTATTTCCATAATTGGATAACGGTGTCAAAGGTTGATTAGAGAGCCTAATGGATTTGAGACCGGCAAGAGGATTTCAGCTCTAAGTGCTTGATTAAAACAATCACGTTTGCTGTCTGTCCCCCCCCACACACACACTCCACTCCCATGCACACAAACACACACACACAAGCCCACCCACAGAGGAGAAAAATCAGAGTAATGGCTGGAGTCTTGTTTCTGCTGCGCTTCTCTTTGTCTAATAAGGGATTATGATGATGAAGCTCTTTCTCTCCCCTCCCCCCCCCTTTTTTTGCATTTGCAGATTGGAAAAGAGTAGATGTCAGAGGGAATTTGTTTAATTGGGTAGCGGCTGACGGAATCCCAGCAAAACAGTGGCCCGAGTGGAGACGAGGTCCTTCGTGGGCCACACTGTTATTCAGCGATGGCAGAATTTGGTGATGGATGGACTCATCGATGGTAGCCCCTGGCATGTTCGAAGGGTGCCCCGATGGCTTGCCTGGAACTTCTGCACCTCGGCAAGGAGAGCGAGCGGTCAGATCGGTGCCGTGACGGGGACTGGAGTTTGCACACTCTCCCGTGCCAAGGGCAGCCCGAGGAAGGTGAGGAGAGGACTCGGACATCAGCCATGGCTGCTGAGCGTTCCATGAGACCTGGCAAAGCTGTGGAAAAGACCACCACAGGAGATGCTGGGCAGGCCCCTGTTTCCTTCACTTCCCCATCACCTCTGTCCCAGGAACACTTCGCAGCAGAGGACACCGTCTGCTATCCCAGCCACTCCAAGGAAGGACAGGAAACAGCCCGAAAGAGAGCCTGCTGCTGTGAATCGGAGACCTCCTTCACTCACGTGGATGAAAACGTCAACAATCTAGAGCATGGGCGAAGTCTTGCTGACAAGAGCTGTTGCCAAGACCAGGAGCTCCTTCCGTACCCTGATCCATGTGGAGAGATGCCCCCAGAATGGCCCTACGATCCCCCTTCATTAGTGTCGGAGGAAGAGGATGACGCCGGCTCGGAAGCCGCTGGAGGGAAGTCTGTGGACTATGGCTTCATCAGCGCCATCTTGTTTCTGGTCAGTGGGATTTTGCTGGTGATTATTTCCTACGTGGTTCCCCGAGATGTGACGGTGGACCCCAGCACGGTGGCGGCCAGGGAGATGGAGCGGCTGGAGAATGAGAGCGCCAAGATTGGGGCTCACCTGGATAGGTGTGTGATCGCCGGGCTCTGCCTTTTGACCCTGGGCGGCGTGGTGTTGTCCAGTCTCCTCATGATGTCGATGTGGAAAGGAGAGCTCTACCGGAGGAACAGGTTTGCCTCCTCCAAGGAATCGGCCAGGCTGTACGGCTCCTTCAATTTCCGAATGAAATCCTCCACCAATGATAATATGGAGTTATCGTTAGTCGAGGAGGACACTCTCGCCATAGACAGCTAGGGTGCTTGTGATATTTAGGCAAGGCGGAATGAGGGAAACAATGATGCTTAAGGTAGCTCACAGCACCAGGCGAGAAACATTTGTTGCTTAACCTGAAATGGGGCATTTGCATTATATAGGCACGTATTCCTGGGTGAAAGAATGGCAGGGATAAACGTACTGACTCTCTAGCTGGAATTCAGATTGACAGAGAAGGGCTAGCTCAGCGAAGGGCTGAAATCCTAAACTTGCTGGGAAGTAGATTCCATTGATATCGGTGAGGCGTGGGGCTGGTTCGCATTGTCACAATTGTTACTTGATGATCGCATTGTGGATGCGTGGCTTGCATGTGTGAACGGGCCATCAGGGAGAGAGCACGAGAGATCAAACATCCTTGCGGTGTTTCACATACAGTCGTTTTCGGTTGGGTTGGCTCCCACCTTAAGATGCGCGGCACCAAGTAGACAGTCCCGAAACGGTCAGAGATTGTCAGGCGATGTACGCACACGTGTGAACAAGACCTTGATGAGTGAAGTTGCCTCCTGTGCCTTTTACCTGACTCATTCGGACGTTCCAGTTGTCACTTGATGTCGCACTCTTCCGGCGGCGGCGCTGACGACCGACCGTAGCCAAGCATGGCTTTCGGAGCGATACGAAAACTCTGCCTTTGGCCTCACATCCCTGATGGCTCCTTCACAAACATTCATGTGCGCATTCACACCCTCGCTTCCAAGTCCACGCGCTTAGGATTCCAGTCCGCCATTGGGTCTCTGCATTTGAAACAAAAATGTGTGACAATTGGGGCATTCAGAATATTGGTTGTCAGCTGTCCCTCTGGTTGAAAATACCAGGAAGCCTTTCAACGCTCTGGATGTCCCACTGGCATCGGACGGGCTGGACGGCAAAGATTTATTTTTATTACAGATATAACCAAAGTTTGTGAGTAATGCCAGATTTTGCAAATTTTCTTTTGGAGTGCTAAAATGTTCCCTATGGCTTTTTCTTTTTTTTGCCTAGCTCATTTCTCTCCCTCTCCCCCCCCTTTCCACCCACTCTTCATATAAAGCATTAATACTGCCGCTCTAAAAACTGTAACAGCCCACATGCAAGGTTAGTAACTGCCAGTGTGGTCATATGCGAAGGGGGACCAATAATCAGTCATCGAGGCTGCCGCTTGGTATTTGCAGGGAGCATTCTGTTTGGACCGGGGAGTTTTCAGCTCAGGCGGCCAGGGGTGTTGTTGTACCTTATGCCCGAGTTTGCCCGTGCTCAACTGAGTCAACTGAGAATGCATTCATTGATTTAACTTCTTAGCCTCCCTGTCCCGACAGCCTCAAGGCAGGCCAACAAACTTAGGAGAGTACACAATGTATTTGAGGGAGGGCTTTTTTTAAAGGGACAGCTTACAAAAATAACGTAAAGGTCCTGCTGTATATGCCTAGTTTTCTCAACATTTTCACAACCAAAACAGTATTTTCAGGACTGCAGAAAGATGCTGAAGTCAGGCTTTTGGCAAGAGGAAGAAAATTCCAGTTTGCATAAGCAGAGGAAAGATCCAGCCAGTTCCAAAGAGGAGACTGGGCTTGGCTTCTGCAAACTGGAAAACCACGGGAGGAATGCAGGAAGCCTCCGGGCGGCACACAGCGAGTCAAAGAGTTGTTGCTGGCTGTCTTTTCAATGGAAGGGCTTGTCTCGCTCTGCCAGTTAGTGTAAACGGATCCGTTTCAGTGGGACTTGTGGACAGGGCTCCCTAAGAGCCGTCCTGTTGCCCAGAAAGAGATTCCAGCTCTGCCCTCCCCCTCCACACTGCACAGACCTGACCCCAAACATTGTGTGCACGCAGAGCACACTGCTTGCTCTTAAACATGGAGAGGTTAATAGTGAGTTATCTCAGTGCTGGTTCTAGGTTTGGGGAGGCCGTGGGCAGGCATTGCTCCTTGCTGCTCACCACCAGCTCAGCCCCTTGTCTCCCTTTCCACCAGCTTGTGTGCCTCCCACCTGACAGTGCATCCTTCCTTCACTCACAGCCCCCCCCCCCGGGTCTGCACCACATTCATGCCCTTGCCCTGACAGCACTGGTTGGACTGGGCACCCTGCATGCATTTCCACACCAGTCCCAGGAAGGTAGGGACCAGGTGGGGGAGTGCTTGCAGGTGAATGGGCAGGGAGGTGGTGGATGAGTGGCAGGAGTTTTGTGGGTTCAAGATCAGCGACAGCGGCCCTTGCCAGAAGCTCTGGGCCCCGGCAGCTGCCCTACCGTGAGGGATGCTGGCCTGGCACCAGCCCAGAGTTATCTCTGTGTGTGCCTCCCCTTCTCTTCTCCACGTTTATTTCCCGTTCTTTATTATTTATTTTATTAGATTTGCATCCTGCCCTCCCCGCAAGCAGGCTCGGGGTGAGTTCTATCGATATTAATGCCATTTACAATAACAATTAAAACCAGTTTAAAGCAACAAAATTAAAACAGGAGAATAGTCGTAAAATACCGTGCAAGATCTAACCTGATGTCTCAGCAGATTCCCAGGTGGCTGTTCGAATCTAGGAGACCAGGCGGGGAGGAGAGGAGCCCGGTGGAAGAGCTCCATCTTGCAGGCCCTGCAGAATTGGAACAAGTCCCGCAGGGCCCTGACCTCATACGGGAGCTCATCGCAGGCTCGGGGTGGGTTCTATCGATATTAATGCCATTTACAATAACAATTAAAACCAGTTTAAAGCAACAAAATTAAAACAGGAGAATAGTCGTAAAATACCGTGCAAGATCTAACCTGATGTCTCAGCAGATTCCCAGGTGGCTGTTCGAATCTAGGAGACCAGGCGGGGAGGAGAGGAGCCCGGTGGAAGAGCTCCATCTTGCAGGCCCTGCAGAATTGGAAAAAGTCCCGCAGGGCCCTGACCTCTTACGGGAGCTCATCCTTCCAAGTAAGGGCCAGGGCCGTAAGGAGCTCAGGGCAGTACATGGTCCTCGCAACAACCCTGTGACACAGGTTACACCGTCAAAAGAGTGACTGGCCCGGGGTTGCAGTTCCCTTTTCTCTGCCTCCTAAATTAAGGGGTCATCGGGGTGCTTCATCCGGCATGACTGTGGCCCCTGGACTACCGTCCCCCTTGCAGCCCTGCCGATGCAGGAGAACTTCTTGGTAGGTGTCCATGGCAGGTTAGACCTCATGTGCTTTCTGCCTGATGCCTTCCCGTGTTACCTTAAATCATCGGTTGGTAAACCTGGGTTGGATAAGAAAACTGCCTATTGGCATCAGTGCTGGATTGTGAGGCTCGTGTGTGTGTGATGCATGCCCTCTTCTTCCTTGTGTTGCGTTATACCCTCTTTGGAAGATCCACTCCTGGGATATTGTCAAGACACTTGTTGATGGTGTGCTAAAGCTTTGGGGCCACCCTCTATTGTGAGGCTGTGACGGGGGACCCCGTTCTTAGAATGGAGCACCTACGTTTACTGCATTTAAATCCTGCCTTTCTCCCCAGTGGGGGCTCAGATCAGCTTATCTTGTTCTCCTTTCCTCCATTTTACCTTCACAACAGTCCTGCAAGGTAGGGGAGGCTAAGTGCTGGTGACCAGCACAAGGTCACCCAGCAAGCTTCCATGGGAGAGTGGAGCTTCAAACCCAGGTCTCCCAGGCCCTGACCCAAATAGCCCAGGCAAGCCCAATCTCATCAGGTCTTGGAAGCTAAGCAGGGCCGACCCTGACAAGTACAAGAGCCAGTTTGGCATAATGGTTAGGAGCGCGGACTCTGATCTGGGAGAACCAGGTTGAATTCCCCACTTGTCCACGTGCAGCTGCTGGTGTGACCTTGGGTCAGTCCCAAGTTCTTTCAGAGCTGTTCTCTCATGAGCAGTTCTCAAAAGAGCTCTCTCAGCCCCACCCACCTCACAGGGTGTCTGTTGTGGGGAGGGGAAGGGAAAGGAGTTTGTAAGCCGCTCTGAGACTCCTTTGGGTAGTGAAGGATTAGGTATAAATCCAATCTCTCCTTCTTCTACTTGGATGGGAGACCTCCAAAGAATACCAGGGTCGGGAGGCAGAGGCAGGCTATCAATCCACTTCTCTGAACATCCTTCATGCCCCAATGGAAGTCACTAGAGGTCGCCATGAGTTCCAGGCACGGGCACGCACACACACAGAGATGCAAAAATGCCAAAAACCCCACACCCGGGTCTCCCAGATCTGAGTCCAGCTCACTAACCACGACACCACACTGGCTGTCTACTTTTAATACTGTGCACCAGTTTTTGGCCACAATCCACAATTACAGGGATCACCAACACATTGGATTCTGGATGGCACAGGGTGCATATGTTTTCTGGTAACGCCGCTCAGCTGTGCTTCGGTGTTCTGGTGCATTTTTATCCTGCCTTCCTTCCAAGGATGTCCGGGTGGTTTTCCCCTCTCCCCATTTTCCACACAACAATCCTGTGGGGTAGGTGAAGCTGAGAGAGAGGGACTGGCGCATGACCGCACAGTGACTCTTAACTGCTATACAAATTTGTGTAATTTGGGCATGACAACTTGGCCTCCCCTAGGAACTGAGCAGAGCTTCTCAAAGTATTAGTAATCATTAAAGCTGAAATCTCTGTGCATTTGAATGGCAGCCTATGCTAATGGGCCTTTCCAGATCCTGACCAAACGCTTCTGGGAAACAATTTGTCTTTTATTTATTTATTTCTTGTAACTGCCCCACCCATCTGCTTCAACATCTGGAGCAGGCTTGGCTGTACAAACTTTATGCTAGTCTTCTGGACCAATCCGGAAACCATGGGATGTGTGGATGAACTACTTGTGACTAAAGACAGGAGTAGAATATTTAATGCATATGTGCCAGGGGGCACTGTGGTTGTCTCCCCCCCACACATTGCTCCTAGGAAAATACAGAAAGCGTTACCTACAAGGTTGCGTTTCCTTGGATGCTTACCTGACCTAAAAATGATACCAATCCCCTTGGGAGATCGATTTATTTATTAATTAAAATATTTACACCTCACCTTTCTTCTTGGCTCAAGAGGACTTACAATAATAATCAGGGGTCTTTTTGTAGAAAAAGAGCTGCCGGAGCTCATTAGCATAACTCATTAGCATATGCCACACACACCCCGACATCACCGGAAGTGTGTCATAAGGTGACACCCACCACTCAGGCTCCGCCCCAAAAATCTCCAAGGTATTTCCAACTCAGAGTTGGAGAGCCTATCTGATGGCACACGTGGGGGGAAACAAGCAAACCACCCATGTAATTATGAGTTAAAACCAAAATAATATAACACACCTTGAGTACATTCTCTCCCCCTCCCCATGTTCCGAAGCGCACAGAGCAGCTCACTGGAAGTTCTGTTCCTGGTAAAGATCTGAGGGCACCCACAGAAGGAACTGCAAGCAAGCAGTTGGGTGTCCTGAAGTGTCTGGTTCCAAATTCTAAAGAAAGCTCTATGGGACAGTTGATACCTTACATCTGTTATGGGGAAAGGGACTGTAAAGTCCATTAGGCTCTTGAAATGGCCCCCTGTGGCAAGCTCCTGTGACCCCCACCCCCGTCATGAGAGCAGTGCCTGCTCCGTGGGCCTCCACGTGCATCTGCTGATTTCCAACAGGCAAACAGCTGCAAAGCAACGGCTGCAGAGATGATCTTTCCCTTAACGTTGCTTGCAGTCACAGTCCCGTGACCAGCTTATGCTTTCCCCATTAGTTTTCCTTCACTGGTGTGGACCAGCAAGTGGACTCCCATGGTTCAAATAGTAAGCACTTTTCCCCTGTGGTTGCTAGCGGTTCATCGAGGGATAGATTGAGCATGGGTAGATTCTCAAGGGACAGTGTCTGGATTCAACCGTCCTTGTGTGTGCGCTGATATCTGAGAGTTCCAATTGAGGGAGAAGCAAATGAGATGGGAGACCCGTGTGACACATTCGGAACAACTGCATGGCATGTTCCTTTACAGACTGTACCGTTTCTCAAGGAAGATTGGCCCATTGCAGAGTTCTTCTGTGTCAGTCCTTCCTGGGGCTGTCAACCTCAAGGTGGTAGCTGGAGATTCCCTGGGAATACAGCTGATCTCCAGGCAACAGAGATCAGTTCCCCTGGAGAAAATGGCTGCTTTAGAAGGTGGGCTGTATGGCATTATACCCCACTGAAGTCCCTGCCCTTCCCAGACGCCATTCCCCAAATCCCCAGGAATTTCCCAGCCTGGAGGTGGCAACCCTGTTCCTTCCCCAACCCTGCTCAAGGACAAAGAACATGTTAGGGAGATAACTTATACCTAAAAACTTGCCTGTTAAAGTAGTGCCCCTTGATAGTTCTGAATGCATAGATTGCCTGCCTGGACAGAAGGCTCTGCTGTCAGAACTCCAAGCATATATGCACCTTTATTATGCTTCTTTGTTCCTCGTTGTCTTAGTACCCATCCTTTTGTACAATACTTCTTTAATGTCTTGGGATTCTGCATTCAGATGTTCAGATGTTTAATAATGTTGGACTTGTGCAGTCACACCTCTCTATCCTTGAACCTAGGGATCTGGATGCAAGGGGGGTGGGGAGGACGGAACTCTGATTTCCGTAAGTCTGGGAAGTTAGCTAGGGAAAAAAAACTAGCCAAGGAAATTAGCCTGCCCTCTCTAGGCAAATATTAGATATGCAAAAACAGCTTCAATAGGCTCTGATAATAGAGGAGAAAGCTGTAAGAGGATTATGAGACTTTTATCCAACCTAATCACTGGCTTGTTCATACCTTTTTAATGAGGCACTCAGGTGAAGAGACTGGGAAGTTGGGTGCTAATTGACAGAAGGCGACTTGAGCTGACCTCTGCACCAGCTCTCTGTATAGTTTTCTGTCACTGACTGCAGGCATACCTTTGAGCTAACTGGCTTAAGTGTGCTGTCCTAAGCAGTGTTGTGTGCTTCTGAGCCCACGGACGCATCTGGTAAATGATGCCTGTGAAGGCCGTTGTGGCTGACTTTCTTTGGGTAATCTGATTCCCATTGATTTTTACACTAATTGGCAGACACATTAATTGCTTTGCTGTATAAAAGAGCCCTGTGCGATAGAGAATAAGATTTGCGCTAGTTGAGACCTCAGCATCATAGGACATGTTCAGGGATCCACCAAGCCAAGTGCTGTTTTTACAGTCCCAGGCTAGCAGAAAAGGCGGGTTTCTGACAGGTTGTTTTACTGATCATGGGGTGTGTTCAGCCAGGTGGACCACAGACTGTGGCAGCCTCTTCCAACCATTTGCAGTTTCACTGTGTTGGGTCTAACCAGTGTTTCCACTGGTGGAAAGGGGAAGAGACGTTCCCCTTTGAATGGATCATCAAAAACTAGGGTTCCCAGTCTCCAGGTGGTAGCTGGGGATCTCCTAGATTTACAACATGTCTCCAGGTTATAGAGATTAGTTCCCTTGGGGAACATGGCTGCTTTGGAAGGTGGACTCTGTGGCATTGCACCCCACCAAGGTCCCTGTCCTCCCTAAGCCCCCCACCCTCCCCAGACTCCATCCCTCAAATCTCCAGGAATTTCCCAACCGAGAACCAGCAGCCCTGTACAAACCACTGTGCTTGGGATCATGGGATCTGGATGGACAAAAGGCATGTGCAATGGGGAGGGGGTGATAAGGAGGGGGAAATTTTGATTTAATTAAATTTTATTAAAAGTCAAGTATACATAAACAAGATTGCTGTTTAAACATTAATACAAACTGTAAGTGCAGATACATATCTCACAATGCCATCTATTAATTTGTCAGCAGGATCATCCCATACCCATATCCTTGTCACTTTCTTGTGATATTCCAATTGTTCTACTATTACTACAATAATAACGTATAATAAATCCAGATATATTTTAAAAGGACCCCAATAGTAATTTGTGAGAGTGCTCAGACCATAAAAAATTCTCATAGATGTATCCATTCTACATAGCTAGTATTCACTGGTAATACATCGTTTTCTGTAAAATATGTTATAAGAGGACACCATTTTTGAATGAATCTGGAATGGGACCTCGCATACCCTTGTGTGTGGGACTCATATTTATCTGCTACTTTGTCCAGATAAATAAAGGGGAAATAAAGCGAGGCTGAGTGAAAAAACTGACTGGATCCAACCAATGGGGTTTCCCCCAACAATACAGAGGTTACAGTGTAATGCAGGCAGCAAGGTTTTGGAAAGGCAGGATACAAATATTCACAGCTGAAATGAATAATATATTTATTATTCACTAATAAATGTAGTGAATGTGGTGGAATATTTTACAATGGCAAAAAGCACATCACCCACACTGTAACCGAGATTATTTGGGCATCTCACAGAATGCCTTAATACTTAATTTTATTTTAATTGCTGAGAGAGAATACTGCCTTCTTATAGGTCCTAAGTTATTACCCTTTTTCCTGTTCTTCTGTGTAGAAATATTTTACTGATTGTCAGTGGATGAATTCTGTGAATGATCAGCGCTTTGCCTTTGGGGAACACTAAACTGGTTCATTGTATGCAGCAAAACTTTACAACTATGTGGAGACAGAAATCATGAGATGGAATTTGCATTAGTAGGAGGGCTGTTTTTACTTAGGTTTACACTAAAAATAATTTCTTTTGTCTAAACCTGTCCATCCACCACCACAAGGCATTGTACAAGCTGTAACACAAGCCATTCCCCAGTTGTTTGTGCAAGGATTCACACAAAGACTTGTGCTTGAGGATCTGCGAGAGTTCACAGATTAGCGCTAAATTATGAGTGTGTTCCACTGGTAGGTCAAAGGATCCAATTCATTATCTGTATACGATTTTGTCCTTTTCATATCATTTCTGCTTCGTAAGAGTAGATGTTAGACACAAGTGGTTTTTTCATGCACCTCAAAGCAGTTTATAATAATAAAAATAGTAACAGTTTAGAGATTATAAACAGCAGGGACATCTATCTCCCCATAAGGACATTCTAGGAGATAGGCATGAGTTTCTTCTCTTATTTCTCTCCCTTCCTCCTCCCCCCCCCCGCTAGTCCTTGGCCCCGTGATGCATAAGTGCAAAAGAAACTGTACTTAGTGCAGTTCGTCTTGTGCAAGCAAGTGGCACAACTGCTGCCGTGATGCATAATTATTTAATATAGTGTTGAACAACATAACAATGTCTGTATGGAGCCATGGAATGTACATTTAATTGTCTGTATGGAGCTATGTTTACATTTAATTGAGTTTTGAAGTGTCAGAAGAAAATGCCCTGTGCTATGCCTTGCAGGTGGGTAAGAGATAAGGGGGATACAATCGCTTTCACCTAATGCAACCCAACGACGAGGAGTAATTTTAGTGTTTCTGTTTGCCCAAGGACTGCACAAGTGGAAATCTCCCAGAGGATCCAACCCAACGCCTTGAGTGGGAGGTCCGTGTGACTTCCCAATTTATCCATCCAACCTGTGTGCAAGCAACTTGGCGCCCCAGTTCTAATGTCAGATCCCCCCTGACTGCCAGTGGGAGAGTGGGGAGTAGGGTTGCCAGCTTCAGGTTGGGGAACTCCTGGAGATTTGGGGGTGGAGCTTGGGGAGGACAGACACCTCAGTGGGTCACAATGCCATAGAAGCCACCCTCCAAAGCATCCATCTCCTCCAGGGAAATTGATTTTTGCAGTCTGGAGATCAACTGATGAGCTGATTATCCAGGGGATCCCCAGGGTCCCACCTGGAGGCTGGCATTCCTACCAAGATCACAGGACAGAAGCCAAAAGGGCTCTGCCATTTCATAATCAAGAAATGAGAAGGCCTCTCGAGAGGCTTTAACAGCTTTCCTAAACATTGAAAATGTTTGGTATTTGTAGACAAACCTGGGAAAGGGTTTCCACCGAAAGAAGAAAAGCTACATAAATTCTTCTGCTTGTCCCCTGATAAAACACTTGGCATCAACTGTGAGAGTAGGTGTAAAAGATCCAGACTCTGTTTTGGAAGGAACACAATTGGAATATATTATGCAGTTTACATATGTCTGATGCAGGAAGGGAGTCATTTGCAGCAACCAT
>NW_015168091.1:393219-395540 GCF_001447785.1 Gekko japonicus | reverse complement strand
GGGAACTTTATTAGAATCTCTGGGCACATGTCTTCAAAGGGTTCTCCTTCATCATAAGGGGCTGAAACTTTCGTGCATATTCCATCTTTGTGCATTGCAGATTTCTGTGATATGCACATGGCATGTGATGGTTTTAAAAGCTGGTCGCTTGATAATCACTGCCTGTATTGTTGAGCAGATGGTCTGTATCAGATTGTCAGTGCATGGGCCTAAACATCGCAAAAATCTGTTAACTCCATGTGGCACTCCTTTAAATAGATCCTGTTGGGGAATTAAAAGCCACAATTGCTTACCATTCATTCATGTAAGGTACTGGCTTATGTATCAGTTGCTGTGCACCCCTCAGCAGAGTTCTATCCTAAGTCTTCTGAAGTCAGTGGGCTTTGAAAGGTGTAACTCTGCTTAAGAGAGCAAGATCCAAGCCAAGTAGCACCTTAAAAACCAACAAGATTTTCAGGGTATAAGCTTTTAAGAGTCAGAGCTCACTTGCATCTGACAAAGGGAGCGTTGACTCTGGAAAGCTCTGTGGACATCATGTTGATCTTTAAGGTGCCACTGCACTTGAACCTTCCTCTTCTGCTGGAGACCAACACGACTCCCCATCCAAAACGCTGCTTAGGGTTGCACTACAAGAGGCTTTCCCCCAGGTTTTATACTAGAGAGCCTAGTGCTGGAGACAAAATCAGAATCTTTACATGAAAAAATGGGTTCCGAACCCCTGGACTCCAGGCTTTATTTTGTCTCACCTACTTACTGATGAAAGAAGAAGAGATTGGATTTATATCCGACCCTTCACTCAGAGTCTCAGAGTGGCTTACAGTCTCCTTCCCTTCCTCTCCCCACAACAGACACCCTGTGAGGTAGGTAGGACTGAGAGAACACATTTGAGGACTGCTCTTGAGGGAACTGTGACTGACCCAAGGTCACCCAGCTGGCTACATGTGGAGAAGTGGGGAATCAAACCCGGTTCTCCCAGATCAGAGTCTGCACTCCCAACCACTACACCAAAGTCCTCTTCATCTGTGTGATTCATGCTGTTTGAGATATGCATGTCCCAGTTGCCTGGTTGGCCCCATCTGTGGAAAAAACTTATAGGTGGTGTAGCCAGTCATTGTGTAGTTCTTCTATTTTGGGTTGGATCCATAGTAATATTTTGTGTGGGTGCAAGGACTTCCACCTTGTGTGGCAGCCTGAAGTCCTGTGGGAGAAAAACAGGATTTCAAGGAACAATTTGGGCTGTTGCAGGAGGAGGGAGGCCAGAAACTCATGTTCTACAAGCTTTGCAGCAGTAGAAATGTTAATCTGGATCCAGGATCTTATTTCAAACACCTCCAACAAGAGGGTGGTTTGCTTTTTTTCCCTTTGGGAACATACATCTTTGTTCCTTCTTTCTGCCACTGACTTTCTCTTACAAGCCAGAACTATCTATTCAGTAGGGTTGCCCATTCCAGCTTGGGAAATACCTGGAGATTTTGGGGGTGGAGCCTGGGGGAGAAGGGGTTTGGGGAGAAGTGGGACCTCAGCAGGGTGTAATGCCATAGAGTCCACCCTCCAAAGCAGCTATTTTCTCCAGGGGAATTGATTTCGGTCATCTGGAAATCATCTGTAATAGCAGGAGATCTCCAGGGGGCGTCTGGAGGTTGGCAATGCTAACACCAGTAACTTCCCTGTGTTTGGGAGGCCTGACTGGACACCACTTCTGTGGCAGGGAGGAAGGAAGGTAATTTGCAGGAGAGAACTGTTGGGCCTCAGACGTACAGAACCACCTTGTCTGTACATTTGACTAGCTCATTATTGCTTGTTCCCTGGTGGCAGTTTGCCAGGATTTTAGGCAGAGAATCATTTCCCCCAACACTGGCTCTTGATGTCTCTTGCCAGGGATTGAACTGGGGACTTTCTGCATGAAAAATATGAGTTCTGTGACTGAGGCCCTGACTACATGACACACCATCCTCAGGCCAGGTGCTAGTAAGGTCGCCAGCCAAGTGCTGGTAAGCTCTGGGAGCTTTCAGGGTGAGGACAGGCATCACGTGATGCAGCAGCATCAGTTCTGGTCATGTGCCTGGAAGTGATGTCAGTTCCATCTGCCTGTCATGTTTTTCTCCTACTTTTACTCCAAGGAGCTCAAGACAGCATGCATGTGTTCATTTTATTTATTTAAAGCATTCCTATGTGCTCTTTTCCACACAAACAGGGCCCCTAAGACAGTGAATGGCAAAACATTTCAGCATGAAAACATTGAGACATTAAAAGAGCATTTAAAATAAAGTACATTTAAACAATAAAGTATGTTCGAAACATATTTAAACAAATTCAATAAA
>NW_015168091.1:385502-392957 GCF_001447785.1 Gekko japonicus | reverse complement strand
AGGTATAGATAGGAACTCTCAGTCTGGGGCAAGTGATGCACTGTATTCTTGGTGCTTGGGGGGGGGGCAATAGTGGGAGGGCTTCTAGTGTCCTGGCCCCACTGCTGGACCTCCTGATGGTACCTGGTATTTTTGGCCACTGTGTGACAGAGTGTCAGACTGGATGTGCCATTGGCCTGACCCAACACTGGCTTCTCTTATGTTCTTATGAATCTCCCTGGGGAGGGAGCTCCAAAGTTTTGGCACCACGGCAGAGATGGCCCTTTCTCAGGTTGCTACCCATTATGGTTGCCAAGTCACAGCAGGGAATCATGTGTCTTTGCAGAATCCGTGCCACAGGGACAGCAAGATACGTTGCACCCGCCGTCGCCAGGACATGACGCTACGCGTTGCTCTGGCAACAGGGCTCCAAACAGCCCCGTTGCCAGAGCGATGCGTAGCATCATGTCCTGGCAACGGCGGTGCAATGCATCTCACCGTCCCCACAGAACAGATTCTGCAAAGACATGCGGATCCCCTGCCGCGATTTGGCAAGATTTGGGAACCCTACCACCCATCTAGCCTCAGATGGTGGGAGCACCCGAAGCAGGGCCTCTGGAGGTGGCCATAGTGGGTGGGTGTGTTTCAGGAATGCTGGCCCCAGGCTGTATATAGTTTTAAAGGTCAAAACTAGCACCCTGGATTGGGCCCGGAAGCAGATTGGGAACCCAGTGCAGATGGGCCAAGACCTGAGTGAGATGGTCCCTACAACCCATTCCAGTCAACGTTCCGGCTGTGGCGTTCTGTACCAGCTGTAGCATCCAGACAGTCTTCAAGGGCAGCCCCATGTGGAGCATATCACAGTAATTTCATCTAGGTATTACCATGGCATGCACCACAGTGGCAATATCCTTCCTGCCCAGGAAGGGCTGAAGCTGGTGAAAGGTACCCCTAGCCACTGCTGCCTCCCCAGGCTATTTTGTAATGTTTAAAGTGGGTCAGGTCAGTGTCATTTCCCTGCTGCCCCCCCCCCAACTTATTCAAGTGATGAGTAACTTTAAAGCCTTTTCCTTCTTGTTTGTTTCTTTTAAAAAATTGCCTTGGTAACCAACGTTACTGACCCATTTAACTCTGTCGAATCTGTATTTTGAAGTGATTCAAGGGCAAATCTGGAGGGGGGTTTTTTATTGTGAGCTTCTCAGTCCTGCGTGCGCTGCCTTATTATATGGAGATGAATAGCATTCTGTAAAGATGTCAAATAAACATTTTAAAAATATGTGTTGCCAGAGTGCTTCCCCCCCCCCCTTTCCCTTTAAGTATAACATAAAATCGTGGATATTAATCACAATACTGTACAACGGAGCTATACAATATTTATTCTCTTGCCCTTCCTGCAGCACTTATGGTATGATCTTGTGCACCCAGAATCCAGAGATGGAACCCTGCCCTCTTTAAGAACGCATCCTTTAAGTGGCAAAAAGCATAATCTGCGATGAAGCCATACAACTGACCCACCAAGTCAAAGGAAAACACCCATGAAGCTGACAACCTGAGTGTGCCCATTGATCTCTCAATGCTACTCAGTCTACTCAGATTGGCAGAAGTTTTTCCGGGTCCCAGGTAGAGGACTGTCGCATCACCTAGTACCTCTTGCTTCTAACTAGAGATGTCAGGGATTGAACCTGGGACCTTCTGCAGGCAAAGCAGGTGCTCTCCCGCTGAGCCACACCCCCTCCCTCATTATGTCCTGCCTGCCTGACAACTAATCCCTTTTTTGTTGATGTTCCAGGCATACATCACAGAAAGGTTTATTGAGATTGCTTTTGACACGGTCAGTTGCCTTCTGGGACCTCAGTGAAAGGTCTTTCTTACTGTATTACTTGAGACTTTGACTGGAGATGCTGGGATTGAATCCAGGCCCTCTTGGGTAGAAAGTGTAAGTGATCTACCACTAAGATATGGCACCCACCCAGAGAAAATATTCATAGTAATATAATGGGCAAACTTAATAAATTAATAATCGTGTGGCATTGTGTGTAGAATAGCCAGGAGACCCAAAGATTGTCTGGCCGCTGCAAGCTAGTGTTATGCTAGTGGTGAGCTAGACTTGTTTTTAGGGGCTGAAAGATCTCTGAAAGAACTGTGACTGGCCCAAGGTCACCCAGCTGGCTACATGTGGAGGAGTGTGGAATCGAACCCGGTTCTCCAGATTAGAGTCCACTGCTCTTTAACCACTACACCAGACGGGCTCATAATATCACGGGGCAAACACAATATTGTGGGGACTTGAGGCCCACTCCTGCTGTAGATCCGGAAGATTAATCTCACGCCCACATTGTGATTTCTTCTTGCAGCTGATCATGCTGTCCAGTCCTTCTTGATTGGAATCCTCTGACATTAGGTTTATAATATGACCAAAAGAAAAATTAATCTGCATGCATCTATCTCAAAGCAGCTTTGGGATAAAAGAGACCTAAACATGCAGGAAAGCACTATGCAAAAAGGTCATCCAGACCCTTCACAGAAGATGTCAGTCACCTCTGACAAGGCTGATAACATGTTGGAAGGGAGCCGGGTCAGTTGGGTCCCACAGCCAGCGTCCATGGCCCGTGCTTCCTGAGATGGAGCCCTGTAAACACCTTCCAATGCGAGGTGCCATTTTTATACCTTTAAGGATCAGATCAAGATGACTGAGACCAGCTTGCTTGATCAGAACACTGAACAAATCCGTAACCTCTCTGTTTTGCATAAGTATCCCTTCTCTGAATGACTTCCTCTCAAATAAGCATACTAATTGCTGTATAGAATATTTCCAGGGGGGCAAGATGAGAAGTCTCGTTTGTAGATCAGGCAGTCAATTCTTTCCATTTAGAAGTCTCTCTTTCAAAAGGCATTGTTCAGCCAGAATGTAAATAAAGTCTTTTATTCACAATTCCCCCACCGCAGGTTATCCATTTAACAAAAGAGATTGAGCGGTTCTCTTTATGCTTCTAAATGTGTTCCATTCAAATCCGAGGACAGCAAAAAACAAAACAGAAAAAGATTGCCAATCCAATCAAAGTAAATGCTCTGGAATATAAATAAAAATGCTTGCCTGGGAAATTGGTATCCGTTTCTTTGGAACTTAGCTGTGCACTTCGGGAAAAAATGGCTGAAGTCAATAAGAAAGTTAAGCATCCAGGAATAAATAAGTTGACTCAGACAAGGGGAAGAGAAAGAAGGAAAGACAGAAATTGACTCTCTGCCATTAGAACATTGACCTCTGATTTCAATTCATCAATAAGGGCAAAGCGATGAAGACCATTAGATCACCCCAAAATGATTAACAAATATAGTTTTGCACCGACCCTCCACACTTGTAGAAACCTCCATTCAAGTTCTTCCATGATTTTTGTCCTCCTTGGAGAATTTCATATGTACTTGAAGCCTGGAAGACATCAAGGGGGGAAGCTGGAACTTACTTGTCAGTTGTACTGCAGGTGATGATACACAAGTCTGAAAGCCAATACTTCTGAATGTCACTGATGTGATAGGGAGCAGAAGAAAACTCCTTTTAGAATTGGATCTGGGTTATGATCAGTGTGGTTCTTCTGATGGATTCGTGGATGTAAGCAATCCTCAGTATTATCAAAAGATGGGAGTCTGCCTTAGAGAAATCTACTTGCAGTGCATTTTGACCTAAATATAGTTTTGGAATGATAAAAAGATCACTTCCTTTTAGCATATGGTTTGCAGGTAGAACGAAAGAGAGAAGCATATTTTCTCTTAAACAGACCATCACCAGTCACTGTCTGAGACGTCTGAGATCAGGAAAGGTGGGGCATGGCTCGGTGATAGGGCATCTGAGCTTCCCAGGTTCAATCTCCAGCACTTCCAGTTAAAAGAATCAGGTAGTGATGTGAAAGACCTCTGCCAGGGGAGCCACAGCCAGTCAGAGTAGACAATGCTGACCTCGATCGACCAGTGGTTTGATACAGCATAAGACAGCTTCAGGTGCATTCATATGATCTCAGTATATCACAACATCCCATCCCCCATTTTTCCAGAAGAATGTATCCAGTGGTTACATGCAGATGTTAAACAGGATGGCCAACAAAACCTGAAACCTACAGAAGCCCACTGGACAAGTGGGAAGAAACGATCCTCTCCCACCATCTCCCATCTGGTCTCTACTGGAGAGGTGGGACTAATGGAGTATCTCCAGCTCACAGAGGCGATCGGGAGTCCGGTCTGATCCTGTGGTTGATGGCATCAGCTCTTGTTATGCGCTCTAGGGAAACAAACAGGCCACATTAACCACATCCTTCTCCCATCACAAGTCACTGACTCAGGCACTCGAGGCATTTTCAGTCTCATCATCAGAGCAAAAAATCAGAGCGATGCCCACTTTTAAATTTTTAGATAAAGCCTTCCCAGACCTGGATGGCCAGTGCTATAGCTTGATCTTTTTTTTCCCTTTCATTTTAAACCTGTTTATTAAGAGGGAGTATAACATACCAAGAAATATAATAACTGCAAAACAGTATACAGCTGTCCTGAAAATCCAAAATTACAAACCGACCAGTTAGTCATCAATACAGATTTTTACAACATACATCAACAGTCATAACAAACTAAGTTAGAACTAAATCCGATCACCTATACATAGATGCTATGTGACCTATGAATCCCATAGAATTGAGTCAAGTTTAAAAGATAACATCTTCAGGAAGGAGTCTGCTGCTCATCTCGGAAGCTAAGCAGGTTGGCCCTTGGATAGCACTTGGAAGAGAAACCACCAAGCAGCCAGTAGCACACCTCTGAATGCCTCTTGCCTTGAAAACCCTGCCTTGGTTGGTATTTGGATCAGAGACCTCCAAGGAATACCTGGGGTGTGGAGCAGAGGCAGGAATTGGCAAACCACCTCTGAACCTCTCTTGCCTTGAAAACCCTACGCAGTTGTCATAAGGTGGCTGTGACTTGGCAGTGCTTTCCACCCAGACAAAGCCCATCCCTGGGAACGCGCACCACACACCAGCACCAGACCATCTGCCGAAGGATCCCTTCTGGCTGTAACTTGCAAACCTTGTGAATTTCTGCTCATTCTCTTTGTCCAAGCCAAAGAGCAACCACCAAGCATAAGTTTTGACCTGTGAGAAGAGGGTGTGCCCTTAGCCAGGGAACAGACACTTGGATGACTTTTTGCCATCTTAGACTGTGTGGCTGATGTGGCTTGGCAGAAGTTTTCAAACATCACTGCCCAAAAGCAGTCTGAACCTCTCTTAACCTTGTCAATCACGTGTGTGTGTGTGTGTGTGTGTATGTGTGTGTTTTAAAAAAACAAAATAGATACTGTAGAGAGTTGTAGCCCGGCTGATCAATATCCATTGGTTAGAAGTGCTTAAAGGTGCTACCCTTTAAGTGAGGCACAGCAGGACAGAAATAGGAACTGCTTTTTTCCTTATACAAAGATGTGGTTGCTACCGGGGCTGTGTGCATTCTGTAATACCAATGAGAACAGCACCAAAGCACAGAATCTGAATACAGAATTCACCAGCCTGAGGATCTCAGCTTTGCTAAAGCAACCAAGTTTCTAGCCTTTATGGTTGATCTGACCTTGTTAGAGCCAAACTACACTTAACTGTTGGGTATTGGGGACTGGATCCTTTAGTATGTCATTTTGCAGTGAAAAGGAGACATGGGGGTCCAATAAGGACTTGTCTCTGAACTGAAGCACTGGGTGGGGGGGAATTAACTCGTCTCCGTAAATGTAGATATTTAGATGATGAAATAGTTCTTCATTTCCAAGAACCAACACTAGATCCTCTCTCTCTCTCTCTCTCTCTCTCTCTCTCTCTCTCTCTCTCTGCGTGTGTGTGTGTGTGTGTGTGAGAAGTCCTGTCAAGTCTCAGCTGACCTACGGTGATCCCAGCAAGGGGCTCTCAAGGCAAGTGAGAAGCAGAGGGGGGTTTGCTATTGCCTTCCTCTGCAGAGTCTTCCTTGGTGGGCTCTCCTCCAAACACTGACCCTGCTTAGCTTCTGAGATCTGATGAGGTCAAGCTATACCATGCTGCGTTCCCTCCCATAAAATAACGTATACAGACAGACAAAAGTTTTCAATTCATTCCCCCCCCCCCATCTGGCCTTTAGTCAGCCAGGCTCATAGTATACCAGCTCATAATCAGCAGAGCAAAAGAATTTTTCCTGTGGCACCAGGACCTGCAAGTAATCAATGAAGTCTTTGGGACATTCCAGAAGCTAGAAGTTTGCCATCGGTTAGGACGGGTGGTGCCTGATAGGTGGGGTCTACTGGAAGAATCCTGCTCTTTCAGGAATTTTGGCCTTTTTTATCCTTTGGGGGAAGGAGATGCAAATTGGCATGGGAAGAAGACTTGACTGGAATGGAAAGGTTTCAGGAACTGGAACAATTATAGCGTATATATACACGCGGAGCTGCGGTGGCTCAAGTGGTTAAGACGCTGAACTGCAGGCTGTGGAAGGTCAGTAGTTCAGCAGTTCGAGACCCGGGTGCTGCATGACAGAGTGAGCTCCCATCTCTAGTTCCAGCTCCTGCCAACCTAGCAGTTTGGAAGCAAGAAATTGCAAGTAGATAAATAGGTACCACTTCGGTGGGAAGGTAACAGCGTTCCGCGTGCCTTGGCGTTTAGTCATGCCGGCCACATGACCACGGAGACGTCTTCGGACACCGCTGGCTCTTCGGCTTGGAAACGGAGATGAGCACCGCAACCCTAGAGTCGGATTCGACTGGCTTTCGAGCAAGGGAACCTTTCCCTTTACCTATATATACACGCACACACAAACAAACACATACAATGCATTGACTGAACTCATGGAGAGGGAGAACGCGCATGAGCTCCATCCCCCACCTCCACGTGATCACTGACTCGTGAACATGGTGCATATGCAGGAAGGCAGCATCCACATGTATACTCTGTAGGAGAGAGTGGCTCAGCATGCCTGAACATTAAGGGGGCGCTACATCACTATAAGTGTATACAGGTGTTACCTCCTTGAATGGGATGCCTCTCTTGCTGGGAGCTGCCCTCTGACCTCTCCTCTCTGTGCCCTTCGTCCTCTCACTCTCTTCGCATGGCCTTCCATGGAGACATCTCTCTGCAGGTCTCTCCTGTAGAAACAATGCCCTCATACTCCCACACACATCTTTGGGGGGGGGAGGCCTTAGGAAAGAAGGAACATCTGAATCTAATATTTAACATCGAAGCCTGAATGCCTACCGGGAATGTATGAATGTGGTTGCCATCTCTCTGAGGTTCAGGAACTGAGGACTCTGAGCACTTTATTGAGCACTTTATTGTATTGAGATAGGTTTTTAAATTGTATAATATTGTTTTAAATGCTATCAAATGTATTGGATGTTTTTATTACTGCAAGATTCCTTGCTATGTAAGCCGCCCTGAGCCCTACGGGGGAGGGCGGGGTATAAATTATTAATTGAATTTTTATATTTTTATATAT
>NW_015168091.1:368955-385489 GCF_001447785.1 Gekko japonicus | reverse complement strand
CCGATCGAAGCCTACAGGCTCTGATCGGGGCCTGTACTGGGTGGGGGAGGAAGCCTCCGATCGGAGCCTACAGGCTCTGATCGGGGCCTGTTCTGGGCGGTGGGGGGGAAGCCTCCGATCGGAGCCTACATTTGTGATAGGGAAAGTCCTCTTCAGATTAGGCTTCCTTCTCTTCTTTTGACTGCAACCTGAATGGGAACTGGATCTACTTGAATAAATGTAAGTTTACCTGTTTTGCAATATACTCCTTGGGAGATTTAGTTACTGCACTCAGTACCATGCTTCTATGACCGGGCAAACTCTGCTGTATTAACCAAATATCCCAGTATACTCCTCCCCCAGGATCAGGGACACAGCTTTCAAACACTGCCGATCAAGGGTAGGGAGCATAGATGTGGACTCGGCCTTGATGCATAGATGCCGTGCTCACAAGCTGGCAATGATCTGAGGGAGGCAGAGGAGAAGCTGGTGTGCTGTTATCCGCATGGAGGGGTTATGCGTAGAGGGCTTATGGCTGCAATCCTCCAGAGTAGATCTGCTGAGGCTTGCTCCCTTGGATGAAGCAGCCCAGGAACAGCTGGGAAAGAGCAAGGCTAGGGTTGCCAGCTGGCCTGGAAGACATGTCGATTCTCTTGAACAGAGGCTTAATGGGCTATTTAACAGGTGGTGTTATTTACCCCCATGCCATGGAAATCTGCAGCTGCCCATTTCCACAGCCTCAAAGACACAGTCTTTATGAGTAAGGTCATAGACCAGCCCAAGTCTTAGCAAGATTCCCAAGCACCACAGTGAGTAAGAGGAAACGTAAAATTAGCTCCCACACATGAATATTAAAAAGGAAGTACACGTTAAAGAAAATGATAGATAAAATTATTGAAAAATCTGCAATATGTTTGTATAAAAACTTAAGCCACCAGTATCTGGCGAATTTTACAAGCTGCCACACGAAACTTTGCGGTATGTACTGAAACCAGTTGACATTTTAGAAATTATGGTGGTAAGGATCCTATGTTGTAGACTCTGTGTTGTACTACTTCGGTTTATTGTGCTGGTCTTATGACTGTTCTTAATAAATGTTATGTTATGGTACTGAAACCAGTGCATTGTCATCTATAAGTAACATTCTAGCATACACCGAGTCTGTTTGACCGGGATACCTACTAAGCAAAAGAAGGATAAACTTAAAGCAAACCTCTTGATATAAGGGGCAACAAAGTAGAACATGTTTCATAGTTTCAACCTCCCCTGAACCACTGGCCTGTCTGCCTGGGAACCTTTTTATAACGCCCATCCACAGCCTCTGTTAAAGCAACAGGACTCCCCCCACCCCCAGGCCAGTTGGCAACTTTAAATAAGAACTGAGCATGCCCTGAAAGAGAGATCTGGTAACATCAAGATGATTCTGCCTACCTTTTATTTCACCATCATAGGAGGGAAGTGTTATACCTAAAGGAAGGGGATTGTGTTTATTGCTCTTTGCTCTTTAGGTGCTAGATATTTTTTTGCTCAACCACAGGCATTTCTTTTTTTGTGATCAATGACTGTAAAGTTAACTTTCCCTTTTTCAAAAACAGATGTCATGGTGATCTATCTGCACCCACATAAAACCCTAACATGGCCCAGGTTTACCAAGGTACAAAGAGAAGGTGCGGAGGCACCTGAATCACTCTTGCAAGTGAGACTCCTTAAGCTTCATCTACATCCATGGTGATTTGCAGTAAGGTGCCAGAAAAAAACAAAACCCAAAGAAGAGTCGGTTAAAGAACAAAAATAGAGAGCCTGGGTCCAGGCAACCTGGCAAGAACATCTCTAATTCATTAGCTAGTTGGAGCAGTGAAAAGGAATCCTGCAGGGTTGCTAGCTCTGGGTTGAGAAATACCTGGAGATCTTTGGGGTGGCCCCTGTGGAGGTTGGGGTTTGGGGAGGGGAGGGGAGGGGAGGGACCTCCGTGGGGTATAAGGTCATATAGTCCACCATCTAAAGCCACCATTCTCTCCAGAGGAACTGGTCTTTGTAACCTGGAGACCAGCTGTAATACCAGAAGATCTCCAGCCACCACTTTGGGACTTCAGAAGAAGAAGAGGAGATTGGATTTATACCCTGCCCTTTGCTACCCAAGGGAGTCTCAGAGCAGCTTACAAACTCCTTTCCCTTCCCCTCCCCACAACAGATGCCCTGTGAGGTAGGCAGGGCTGAGAGAGCTCTGACAGAAACTGCTCTTTTTCAAGAACAGCTGTGCCAGAACTATGGCTTGCCCAAGGTCATCCAGCAGGTGCATGTGGAGGAGTGGGGAATTAAACCTGGTTCTCCCAGATTAGAGTCCACGCACTTAACCACTACACCAAGGACCATGGTGTGGAAGGCAATATTCAAATACTAAAGCACCGTGTACAATGAATTGTATATTAAGACCGAAATAAACATGTAGCTTATATAAATAATATTTGTATTGTGTCAGTTCCTGTAAAGGGACAATATATTCACAAGCTTAAATAATATGAACCAAACAAAACTCATGCACAATATTTCAAGAGATTAACATTTCAAAGAGTTGTCAGGTTCACAACACGAAGCCTGCAAGACTACAGGGAGCTTGTAAGAAGAATCTCTTTTCTGTGTGCCTTCTTCACAACCTCTATTTTTTGTGACTCAGAATTTTTGGAAGCATGGTATAAGGGCAAAATTAGCTCCATGTTTCTCAAGATTTAGAACCTATAGTTGAACAAGGGACTCGCCAGTGGAGTTTCAAAACGTGATGACAGCCTACAGAAATTCTCAGGTGGCTAGACTCTCCTAAACACTGAAATAAATGACTAGTTTTAAAATAACCACAGATAAGGTCCACCTTGGGACCGGCAACCCTATGAATGTGGTAGCAGTGTGGATGGAATACATCCGGAACTCCTCATTAGGGTCTTCTAGCTTTGGACCTCAGCCAGATGAGTAAATTGCACATCACCCAGGGTAGAACAAGGCACCAGCCAGGGCCGCACACCAGTTCTGCCCCAGCCCTTCCCTTAGGCTGTTTTAAGTACTGGTAGGGGGGGAAGACTGAAGGTCAAAGAAGACGGGAACAGCAAAGGATGAGATGGTTAGACAGTGTCATAGATGCAACGAACATGAAGTTGAGCAAACTTCAGAGGATGGCGGAAGACCAGAAGGCCTGATGTGATCTGGTCCATGGGGTCGCGAAGAGTCGGACTCGACTGTGCGACTGAACAACAAAAAGGGGGGAAAGACTGTGTTGTGCATGTCTTTTTTCACTTTGGGTCTTAAAGCAATCCGGGAGGAATATAATTGCAGTCGGTAAAGTGGCTTGGAGAAGCAGTAACCCTACCTGAGCACTGCCACCCAATCCAGTCATAGGTCCCCAGAATTGTGTCTAGTTTGGCTCTTCGTGTCTTCTGTCAGATTCGTGGTCCCAGGAGGCACCCCACGTTGTCTTCCTCCTCTTCTTCTAGCGGATGGGCCAGGATTGCATTCTCTTCAAAGAAGCCCCGGAGCTCACACAATGGTCCTGTGTTACAGAGAAGAAGGCTGCCCTTGCTGCAGTGAAAATGTAAGCAGAACTGTAACAATCCAGATGCACATTATACCAGATAGGACAGAAGACATCTGAGAGAATGATACTATCTGAATGTACACATAAGTTACCAAGATATAGTTTAGGGTCTCAGATTATGATGGGGGAAAAGAGCTGTCATTGCAGCCGACTTATGGCAACCAAGTAGGGTTTGCAAGGCAAGAGACTAACAGAGGTAGTTTGCCATTGCATGCCTCTAGTTAGCAACCCTGGACTTCCTTAGTGGTCTTCCATCCAAGTGCTCACCAGGACCAACACTGCTCAGCATCTGAGATCTGACAAACTCAGGGTAGCCTGAGCCATTCTGGTCAAGCCTCAGATCATGAGGGGCCTCTAAATAATGATTTTAAAAACCCACTAAATTTCAAGTTTTACACAATTGGCTAAAATACACATTTGGGGGCCACGCTCTTAAACATGACATATCTTGAGGAGCTCAGCATGTCTTAATCTGACCCTGACCAAAGCTCAGTGGTACAGCCCATGCTTTCCACAGGGAAAAGCCATCTTCAGTCCATGACACTCCCTGAGAAAAGTGAGTGGAGTTGGGAAAGTCTCCTGTCTGAGACCCTGGAAAAGCAACCAGAGAAGATAGAAAAAAGCTAGAGGGCAGGTAGCTTGACTCAGTATAAAGAAACTTTGTGTGGATTTCGTTATGTGATACCTGATCTCATCCGTGGTGACACGGTGCCAGATATAATTAGATAAGGATGGAGAATGGAAGAATATGGCTTCCTGTTCTTCACTTTATTCTACTGGAAATGAGAGGAGAATGCACACTCTACAAAGAAAGCCAGAACATGATTTATGGTTTATGGTATATAAAGAACCTGATTGAACCCAGCAAGGAGAATCAAGTCACATGGAAAGAGATGTTCATCCGCAAGATCCAGCAGGTAAGAATTGTGATGCATTGTGATGCACAAATGGTCCCCATGAATAATTTACTGAGGAAAAGAAATAGGCCTTTTGTGCGGAACGATTTATTTGGTTGTGATCCAGGGGGAGGGGGTGGCTGTTGAGATCCTGAAGACATGGGACGTAGATTCCAGAACAGAGGAAAATAAGCAAGCCCAATTCCACCTCTCACCAGCATTTAAGGAGAGTTTGGCTACTTGTTTCCGGCTGCTATACAAAAGACAATTTATAGAAATAATGGTATTGTTGTTGTTGTAATTATAAGCTTAATTGCAATGAAAGGCTATTTCCCATTTTAAAAACCAAGGAGTTCACTTTGATAAATACATTGCTCTTTGCTTACGGTTAATTTTTGTCTATGGAGTGTGTCCCTGTGCCCTTGTGACTGTTGTTATTTTAAAAGTACTACTTTATTTATTACATCTCCATCTTCTCCAAAGAGCTCAAAATAGCTCAGAGATGTGTTCCCAGCCCAGCTTAACTTCCACAAGAAAACTACATCAAGAATTTCCAGTGATTTTCTGAGCTGCCACAGCAGTGTTATTTTAAAAGTACTACTTTATTTATTATATCTCCATCCAAAGAGCTCAGAATAGCTCAAACATGCCCCAGGAAGTGTTCCCAGCCAGACCAGCTTAACTTCCACAGGAAAACTACATCAAAAATTTCCAGTGACTTTCTGAGCTGCCACAGCAGAGCTGCCACAGCAGTAAGAGAAGAGACTGGATTTATATCCTGCCCTTCACTACCCAAAGGAGTCTCAGAGGGGCTTACAATCTCCTTTCCTTTCCTTCCCTTCCCCACAACAGATAACCTGTGAGGTAGGTGGGGCTGAGAGAGCTCTTTCGAGAAGTGCTCATGAGAGAACAGCTCTGAGGGAACTTGAGACTGACCCAAGGTGCCAGGGTAATGTAATGCCTTGGTTTTAGGGTTGGTGCCTGTAGTTCTCCTGAAATTACAAGTGATCTCCCAACAACAGAGATCAGTTCCTCTGAATTAAACAGCCGCTTTAGAGGTCAAGCACTGCGGTGTCACATTCCCCACTGAGCTCCTTTACCTCTCCAAACTCCACCCTCCCCAGGTTTTCCCAAACCAGAGTTGACAACCCTACTTGCACCAGTGAGTTGACACCACAACTTTAAAAATTAAAGTTAGATCTCCTGTTAAGGTTGGGATTAAAGATGGCTCCTATACACCTCCCACCTCTGTAGATTAGGATCTACATGCGACCGATCAAATGGTGTCAGGTAACAGGTCTATAGACATCCTCAAATCAATATTTTTCTCTATCAATCATTTGCAAAACAATTAAATCAATGGTACTGTTGCTCCAGCATGGCCAAAGGTATCAAAAGTACATTTCATCTGCATTGTCACAGTTCTAAACCTACTAGGACTGCCAAGCCCCCAGGTGGGGTGAGGGATCCCCCTTCCCAATTTCCTGTTGCCCACTGGAGGAATTTTTTAAAAACTCACTGACATCACAAGCATGATGATGTCACTTCCAAGGAAAACCTGGAAGTGATAGTGGTAGCTCTAGGAATCACCAAAAACTCTATGGTTTTAACCATAGAAATTCCAGTAATTCCTAGAGCTACCACTGTTGCTTCCAGGTTTTAACCAGAAGTGACGCACAATGTTATGCTCACAATGTCATTCTTACCATGTTCCCACCCCCAATCCTTCTGCCAGTTGCTAGGTTCAGACTGGCTACCCTGAAAACTGTACCTCTTGTGAGCAGTAAGCTGAATGTAGCCCACCAACAATTAACGGGGCCAGTCAGGGATCTGATCACTCCCTTTTAACTGCTCAGCTGGCACTCTGAAAAGAAGGCTGTCAAGCCACAAGACTCCCTTGTGTTCTTCATTCACCTTCTCTGTGTCACAAGCTGTGGGTGCCTGCCCTATCTCAGTGCAATTCCCAACATCAACTTCACGCAATACACATGGCCGCATCCTCTCCTCCCCTTATGTAATTCAAACAAGTTGTTTGCAGAGAGCAAAAGCTTTTTAAATAAAGCATTTTCAAAGTTTTACATTTTTGCAGGGACACAAACCCAAGCCTCACCAGTGCAATTGCGGAAGACAAATGAGGACTGCTGTGCCAGAACGCAAGCACAGAGTCACTTTAAGATCTACTGTTGATTAGTTTAATTAAGCTAATAAACCAAAGGGGAAGAAAGTACTCTTGTTTAATCAAGATAGGATATATTATTATCTAGGTCAACAAGAACAGCATTTGTAAGCAGCTCATGACCCAGTTCAGACTCCATGTACTACATTTGAGCCCCTATGGAATAATCCTGTTCCTAAGACAATCTCATAGCTTAAAGAGTACCATCATGATAGAGTTGCCAAGGCCCCATGATCTCACACCATTAGTAGGAGGGTTGTGGGCACAGAAATGTGGGGACCAATACTGGCTGCCATGTTACGTTATTTCCAGTAAAAAGCTGGAAGTGACATAAGGTAGCTCTAGGAATTGCTGGAAACTCTATGGCCCTATATCCTCAGTGGGACAGTGGGTTTGATGGAGGGGAGTGGACCACACCAGCACTGCAATCTGAGGGACGGGGGGGGGCTTTCTTGGTGTCCAATGTCATCCCGGCATGCTGGCCAATGTAGGGGAATGGTGATAATGAACAGCAGTCTCTCGGCTGATGTACAGGCAAGGAGAGGAGACAAACAGTTAGTTATAGTACCTATCTCAGCTTTGAGCAAGGGTGGTTCTGCCCAAATGTCTATGAATGCCTTTTGGGAAACCTGAAAGTTTAATAAATTGCAGTCCAGCCATTTTAAAAAATGTAATAAACCTTAGTGTAATGTATTCAATAGCTGCCTTGAATACTACTGTATTGTGAAACACCTCATTGGGAAGCAATGTTAAGCTTCGCCTTGGGCAGGGATTCAAGCCCAAGACAAATGTGTCCAATCACGTTCAAGCAAACTGTAAGCGGGAACGAAGGTGATTGGCTCTTATGCACTCAATCGTATTGGTTGATACATGTACAGTAGGCGTGGCTATATTAGCCGGGAAATGTTTAAAAGCAGAGCAGCTACAATGGGAAAGCTGTTCTGGCTATCAGATGTTGTACCGTGTTGGAGAAGTGTTCGAGTTGAAGAATAAAGTTGTGTTCTTGCTGAAATCACTCTCCGACTATTTGTTAAGCTCAGGACTTAACAATTAGCTTCACCCACATTTTATTGTCTGGCATCATCATTTATGGGGGGTGTCCGCTAGTAAGTAAACTGCTTTGAACATGGATGGATTTTTTTAAAATCAAACAAATAATACAAGCACCAGAAATACAACCCATGAATTAACATTCATTTCCTCCTTTAAAAAAAGCCCTTTTTGAGTTCTTTATTTTATATTATGTATGTTAGCCAAATTGCTTTATCTACAGCAATTGGCAAATTTTTTACTGGGTGCTTGCCAACTATACCAAGGTCCTGTTCCCACCAAAGGGTTACCAGAGAAGGAGTTTGAGGCTGTTGTTAAAATAACTGTCTTTTACTTAAAGAATATAAATCACATACAAACAATACTGATGCACTCACGCATTCAATCAAGTTCCTTAGAAATACAGTAGTAAAATAAGCAGTTTTGCATTAGCAGGTAGGGTGATGATGGGTGATACTTATCTGTCTTCACAGCTTGGTGATCCCAATGAAGAATGGATGGGGAGAAAATAGAAATCTAAGGGAGTTTAACACACAACTAGAACCAGCCAGCACTTGTGGGCAGTAGAGGCAAGGGTTGGGGATAGCAAGCTGGACAAAAGGGGAGTGTAAAGCAGACAGGGGGTGTTGCAGGGGTTGCTAGCTAGTTGATCAAGTAGAGAGAGAGAGAGAGACCATGTGACTGGTTCTCTTCTTTTATCAGGGGATCCAGGAGATGGGTGTTGACGGTGCCAACCTCCTGGCCCACCTCCCTGTTAGTCCGTCCCAAAAATAATCCTATTGTAGCTGAAACCTCATTCACGTGTAAGGCTTATGCAGGCACCTTCCTATGTGTAGTATCACAACAGGTGACTTGTACAGCTTTCTTTGAGCCTATGGGTGTATGTGCACAGTCCATTGTGTGTGTAGCAAAAATAGTTCATAAAGCAAATTATCATTGTGCGTCCATTGTGTGTGTAGCAAATATAGTTCATAAATCAAAATATCAATCTCATTCCTTAACATGTACACTGATTTCCATGGGCTTAGACAGAAGCAAATCTACACAGGATTGTACTTTTAGCTTGTTCTTTACATTTTTACTCTCATGGAATGCATTTATTTATTTATTTATTTATTTATTTATACCCTGCTTTTCTTCCCAGTTGGGACTCAAAGTGGCTTAAAATATCATCCTCCCCTCCTCCATTTCTCTCACAACAACAACCCTGTGAGATAGGCCAGACTGAGAGCTTGTAATGGGTCCAAGGTCACCCAGTGAGCTTCCATGGTAGGTGGGGATCTGAACCCAAATCTCCCAGAATACTAGTCTGACATTCTATCTGCTGTGCCAGACCAGCATATATATTTTTCTTGTCTCAGGCATCAAAATGCCTTGGCTATCCCAGGCCCCCAAGACTATATCAGAAAGGAGTCAACCAAGGAGTTCTGGATTTTCTTGTTCTAGCCTTCCTCCCACCTGCTTGCCCATCTGCAGCTTTCAAAAGCATGGGAGCCATGCTGGAACAAGACATTTGGTAATCCCATTCATCTGCTTTGTACTGACAGCTGGGGGGGGGATTTCAATGCAGACCTACTCAGATTTAATTCCCATTTTATTCACTGGTGTTTACTCCCAGGAAAGCATCCATAGGACTGGACATGATTCCTTATACTGCTTAATAAACGTATGGAACGTTTCACAGCTGTTATCTCTGGGTGGGATTTAGTCAATAGGGACTGATTCCTACCCCGTTCCCTTGCCTGGCCTCAACCGTCTTCACCATGGGATTCATCCTGGGAAGGTGCTGAGGGAATCCTCCATTGCCTGCACATCTGTGCTCTAGCAAAGAGAGGCAGTGTCTTCAGGCTCCACAACCCCCCCTGACCAGAGCTGGTGTTTCATACACCGTGCCACCTCCATGGGGCACAGGGGCTATAGGGATGGATGAATAGGCGTAGGTAGCAACAGTGAACCCTCGGAACACAGTGGAGGGATGCTGCAGGAGACTTGCTGAAAATGTGGGTCATCCAATCCACTTCAGCAGCTAGGGTTGCCAGCTCCAGGTTGGAATATACCTGGCGCTGTGGGGGGGGTGGAGCCTGAGGAGCACAGGGCTTGAAGAGGGGAGGGACTTCAGTGGGGTACAATGCCACAAAGTCCGCCCTCCAAAGCAGCCATATTCTCCAAGTGAACTGATCTCTGTCACCTGGAGATCAGCTGTAATTCCTGGAGATCTCCAGCCACCACCTGGAGGCTGGCAACCTTATCAGCAGCCCATCCCAAGAGGCTGTGCAAACCCTCCATTCTGCCTGTTTAGTCTCTGATCCATCTTTGTGGATGGCTGGCATCCTTGCTGCTTGTCCAGCTGCCAACCAAATGTAAGTATTTCTTATGGTGAGAGAGAAGAGCAAACCTACAGCACATCTGCCTCCGGACAATTTCTTTAGGGCAGCTTCCCACCTGAATGCAGTGTTCCGCAAGGGAGAGGGGAGAATCGATTTCCTGATATGGGGAACTGCTTTGCATTTTGGACCATTCCACTGAACCCCCACTTGCTTAGCCCGTAAATGATGTCATGCCATTTTGTAGCTCGTAAATAAACCGATGAATCAGGCTTAGTTTACAAAGTGCTGGAAAGGTTTATTAGATGATGAATTTCCAGTGTGACCTTCTGGTAATTAACTTCGGTACTTTGAAGCTTCCAGGGGCATCTCTATGATGGAAGAAAAATAATCAGCTGTATGTAAAGACAAAACAGAGATACGTGTAACGTTATTTAGCTAAATGTTTAGCTTCCACCGTCAAGCTGTTAGATGTTGAAACCAGTAGAAGTTGATAGTCTGTAGATCACTGAAGACTGGGTAGATTGTTCTTGTAGGGCACATCTCCCAAGTAACGTAAAGTGTGTGTGCAAGGAAGAGATTAAATCAGAATTTACACCATTGCGCTGAATCCAATGTTCCCTTCCACCAGTGGAAGACTGGTCACCATATCTCAGAAAAGATTTTGTAGAGCTGGAAACAGTACAGTAAATGGCACCCAAAGTCATCAAGGAGCTGGTGAACTTAGCTTAAGAGGCAAGGCTGGGGAGTTTGGGGCTTTGAAATTTTTTTTGGGGGGTGGGGTTTGACCAAGACCGTAAGCACACTTATTAGGGAGACAGTCTCATTGCTCTCCATGGGATTTACTACTGAGGATATATGTTTAGGATTACTGTGAAAGGGGAGCCAAGAGAAATTTACAAAATTATGAATGATGTAGACTAGTGAAGACCTGGATAGTCCCAGCTAGCCCGATCTTACCAGATCTGGGATGCTAAAGTTGACCCTGGCTAAATGAGACAACACATAGCATTTTTGCTGCTTCTCAGAATAATTACACTTGAGCATTGGTTCCACTGATAATTTGCAACCTGGAAGAAGGCCATGAAACATGCAGAAAATCCTGGGTGCACATTGTCACTGATAGCATCTCCGTTGTCTATTGACATGTTGTATTTGGACTACACTGCTTTTACAAACTTTGGAATAGGTGCCAACCAGTGTTCCCTCTAAGATGAGTTAGTGAGAGCCAGCTCACAGATTTTTAGCCTCCAGCTCACAAATTTTTGTCTCCGCTCCAGAAGGAGGGCTCCAGAGCAAGCTAATTTATGCAGTATTCAAATCACTCGCTCACAACTTTAATGCCAGCAGCTCCACAGCTTAGAGGGAACATTGGCTGCCAACCATTGATTGTTCCTTCCTTGTGAAACCTTATATCTTTGGATAATTGGAAACCTATACCTTTGAATAATTGTTTGCAAAAAATTATATTGTTGGAATCTCATATGCTATATGATACTAAATCCTAATAATTAGTAGGCAGTGAACATTTTGTGCATGATGTTACTCCGTTACTTATAACCTCCAGGTGGTGGCTGGAGATCTCCTGCTATTCCAACTGATCTCCAGGTGACAGAGATCAGTTCCCTCGGAAAAAGTGGCCACTTTGGAAGGTGGACTCTGTGGCATTATACCCCACTCATCCCTCCTCAAACCCCGCCCTCCTCAGTCTCGAATTCCAAAATCTCCAGGTGTTTCCCAAACTGGAGTTGGCAACCTTAAGAGGCATACTGCCTCTGGTACTGGAGGCTGCCTTGGAGGCTGGACTCTATGGCATTAATTCCCACTGAGATCCTTCCCCTCTCCAAATTCCACCCTCCCCAAATCTCCAGGAATTTCCCAACCCAGAGTTGGCAACCGTGCAGGGTAGCAACAACAGGAGAAGGCTTTGGCCTTTGTGCCCCTGCAGTAGGCCTTCAGGGACATCTGACTGACGACTGTGTGTAAGCCAAGAGACCATTGATCTGATCCAGCAAGGCTGTCCTTAAATTCTTATGAACTTGAAGATTTCTTAGCAGAAGGGAATGAGTGTACAACCCATAGACAACATAGCGTAGGCCATGGGTGTCAAGTCCTAAGAGAACTTGTGGACATATAGATCAAAAAGTTAACACCCTGGTTTCAAGGGAAATTAAACCTAAACAGGTCCCCATGTTTCGAATTCAACTTCCTGCTCCCTCCAGATTGAACTGTTTTCTACTGAAAGCATTTCCAAGTCTGAAAAGCTTGCAATCATTCAAACTGCCTAGCAACAGGCTGCAGAAACTTTTAGCCTGTGGTTGTGAATTTTCCCTTAATTCAACAATTACACAAATTGTTGAATTATGCTTTTTGTTTAGGGGTTAGGGTTGCCAGCCTCCAGGTGGGGCCTGGGGATCTCCCGCTTTTACAATTCATCCCCAGCTGACAGAGATCAGCTCCCCTGGAGAAAATGGCTACTTTGAAGGGGGGACTCCATGGCATTGTGCCATGCTGAGGCCCCTCCCCTCTCCAAACCTCACCCTCTCCTGAATCCACCCCCAAAGTCTCCAGGTATTTTCCTAACCAGACCTGGCAACCCTATTAGGGGTGCCTGCCTCCAGTTGGGGGACCTGAGCGTCCTTCAGAATTACAGCTCATTTCCAGACTACAAAGATTAATTCCCCTGGAGAAAATGGATGCTTTGGAAGGTGGACTCTATGGCATTCTACCCCACTGAGGTCCCTGTTCTCCAACCTGGAGCTGGGAACCCTATGGGCCCCCACCCCACCCCTCCCCAGTGGCCAACTCTATCTCTGCTACTGATCATTACCCATTCTAAATCAGGAAGGCCCACTTAGCGTTTTTGATCTGGTTACTACTTCCACTGTACTCCTTTCACAAGCCTTGGCGACTTGCTTCTCTTCTTCCTACTTTCTTTTAAACTTTCCATTTTTGCCCACATTCCTTGCAAGCTTTTGACATGAAAGATTTCTGCTTTTTTTTTTTTTTGCATTAATTCCAGGTTATGTAATGGAAAGGCACTGTATGTGTGTGCTGTTTGCACAGGGAAGCGATTCACACCTCTGGCAGGTTCCTTGAGGTAATTAATCATGCATAGGAATGAGGGCGTACAGCGCCTACAGTAAGCACCAGATAAGGTGCGCACCAATGCCGGCAAGAGGAAAGTACAAGATAAAATGAAACAAAACTAGTTCTAACCCAAAGGTAACTTTGATCAAATGCTGCAGGAGAAGAACTGAAGCCTCTACTTCCTTAATCTTTATGCTTTGCCTGCAATCCACCACCACCACCCCCGCCCCTGTAAAACACCAACTCAGCAAGACAATTGGGGGGAAGTATATCTGATTCTCTAGACCTGTGAGCTGAACTAGAGCAGGCCAGGTGGGTGGGTATCTCGGGCCAAACCACACTTTTACAACACAGCTGAATGGAATGTTACTCCATTGTCTGCTTTGCTGCTGAAAAGCATCTTAAATTGGGGTTGGAAGTTTTAATGGAGAGGCTGCTGTGGGAAGGAGGTGCTTAACCCTTTCATGTTTGCCCGCTGTCTCTTGAGCGGCCACCTTCTCAGCTACTTTGACTGCAACTGTGGTTCTGGATCCCAAAACAAAAAAGACTGGGAACCCCACAGGAAAAGAGTGCAGCTGAAGAGGGGAGTTACAGAGGCAAAGACTAAGGAAGGGGAGGGTTAAAGCAATGTTGCCCTCCAAGCAGGACCTGGCATGATTTAGGACTTGCCCTGTTCATGCAGAATCATGCAGCTGGGATATATCCCTGAGAAGCTTGGTTTACAATGGTTGGAGTGCAAAGCATGTTTCTAGTCCTCATATACTTGAAAAGATGAAAAGGCTGGCTCAAATCCAACAGTTCTTTTTGTTAAAAACAGTCACACATACATGCATGCATACAAGCTATTTATGTAGCAGTTAGAGAAAAATATTCCATCAAGCTAAATATAAATTTAAATAACCTCGTCTCTCACCTTACAAACATCTTGAATTGAATAAGAGGTGACCATTGTAAAAAGAGGTTATTTGAAAAAACAGAAAAGAGAGACTAGCATCCAGGCAAGATGAATAACCCGCTTGATAATACTATTTATATCTACTAGTTGATACATAATTGGTTGTGTGGCCTGACAATCTGGTGGCTCGGAAGCCGTCAGAAGCAGTCTCATCCCAAAGAGCTTTCATTTGGTGTGATTCTCTGACCAAGGCAAGCGTATCCCAGCTTTTGTCCCAATGCATTTTAACAGATCGTAGTGGTTAAGAGTGCAGACTCTAATCTGAGAGAACCGGATTTGATTCCCCACTCCTCCGCATGCAGCTGCTGGTGTGACCTTGGATCAGTTACAAGTTATTCCAGAGCTGTTCTCTCAAGGGCAGCTCTCAAAAGAGCTCTCTCAGCCCCACCTACTTCACAGGGTGTCTGTTGTGGGGAGGGGAAAGGAAAGGAGATTGTAAACTACTCTGAGACTCCTTTGGGTAGTGAAGGGTGGGGTATAAATCCAATCTCCTCCTCCTCTTCTTCTTGCCTGATCTAGACTTGCATCACACACACACACACACACACACACACACACACTCTTCCTCCTCCTCCCTATCTTGTTTAGCCACCAGCTCCAAGAGTCCTTTGAAGGCATGGGAGACATTCCTCAGGCTCTCTTTTGAAACAAGATTCTTTTCTGTGGTGATACCTGATGCTGATCTAGATGAGATATTTTTGGGAGTTCAGTGACTGGAGCTCCCAAACATTTCTTTGTTCATAAAGAACAGCACAGGGCCCCCAGTTGGCACGTGACTGTGACGTAGAAGACAGGGGCAGGATATTTCCACCATGGAGGACATGGGCTCCAGGACCTTCCCACCTTCCCACTGTGCTGTTGTTCCAGCATGCAGTCACCCTGTTGAACTACCAACTGCCCCCTAAGTGCAACATGCAATGATGTATTTGTTACCTGTAGGTCCCTTCTCCCATGAGATAAGTAACAACTCCACAGGGCCATTTCAGTTGGGAAGATGGAAGTGATAACCTTTGCCTGCAACATGGCCATGAAGCCAAACCGAGACCCTGCCTCCCTCCCAAAAGAAAAAGATGCTAGAAGATCCAGTCTCAGGGCTCCAGTCCACCCCTTGTCTTGTTAGGCCTTCCCCAGCAGGAGTTCCTTACTTCTTTCATCTGGTGTCCAGGTGTGAAATTTATTTGTGTTTGTATTTAGCCACAGGCCATTACAAACCAAGGATAACAACAGAGGGGAATACTATAAATATAAATAATGGTATAAAATAGAGTAAAATGTAAGATATAATAAAACCACAAAACCATACAACTGAAGTTATAAGCAATTAATTAGATCAAAAGGTGTCCACTAAGATCAATATTAATTAGTTCCCATAAGAGCAGCGTTGGCCCGTATTTTCTTTGCAGCCAAGGCATATAAAGCCATTCTATAAGCTATATTGGCATTGGAATCAGCTAACAAGAATACAATCTTCTCATAGTCTGAATAGAAACTTAAGTCTCATAAAATACCAGAGAGAAATTTTAACCTGGGTTGGGTATACATCGAGCATTCAAGAATATAATGGGGAAGATCCTCAATAACAGAAGAGCCACAAATACAAAAGCGCTGTTCCTTAGGTGTTCTACTGTAGCGTCCGGCTAATACGGCCGTCGGCATTGATTCAAAATGCAAAGATGTGAAAACTGCTCTGAGGTTATGATTATCTATGCTAACTCGGTAAGAGGATCTAAAATGGTCATTCTTAGATTATTTGAACCAGGGAGCAGACTGTGATTTTAAAATTAACTGTCTGTCTTTCAGAGCATCACACTTAAATACCCAATCTCTAAGTTGTGAACTATTTGTTGAAGAACTAAGAAGGTCATCAGGAATGGAGTATCTTGATAATAAATTACTGAGAAAACAAGAATGCTCCAAGTCTTTGGATAGCATTGAATTAAATGCCAGTTGACGGATTGAGTCAGAGCTGGCAGCTCTGATAGTGTCCAGGTGTGGAAGAAAGCGCTTAAGCCTTGTATGTTGCTTTGTAAAACAAATCTCTTGTGCAGCATCCCTGGAAGGATGGTGGCAAATCCATGCTCAGTTTTTTTTTTAGTCTCGTCCCCAGGGGAGCAGTTTGTCTAATTGCCACCCGGGAGCTCCTAAAGCTAATCATCATCTGCATAAGCAATGTGCTAAATGAATTCTCCCCTCTCAAGGTGGCTGTCACAGAAGCAACATAAAAGGATTTGCACTAATTGAGATCCTCGTCAACCATCTCGGCTTCTGATATTTCACGGAGCAGTAATCGGAAGCCATGTGGAAGATATTGTTCCATTTCATATGACAATAGAGACACGTCTTCCCACTTTAGATAGTGCTCCTGGGAAATAGTTCATGGGGAGAGAGGGGAAAGCGAGTCTCTGTCGTATGCATTTCTTCAACTGCATGGAAGAAGAAGAAGAAGAAGAAGAAGAAGAAGAAGAAGAAGAAGAAGAAGAA
>NW_015168091.1:367526-368893 GCF_001447785.1 Gekko japonicus | reverse complement strand
GGAGGAGGAGGAGGAGATTGGATTTATACCCCCCCTTCACTACCCAAAGGTGTCTCAGAGCGGCTTACAAACTCCTTTCCCTCCCCCTCCCCACAACAGACACCCTGTGAGGTAGGGGGGGCTGAGAGAGCTCTGACACAAACTGCTCTTTTTCAAGAACAGCTCTTATTAGAACTACGGCTTGCCAAAGGTCATCCAGCCAGGTGCAAATGGAGGAATGGGGAATCAAACCCGGTTCTCCCAGATTAGAGTCCACGCATTTAACCACTACACCAAACTGGAAGATGCCAGGTCACCTATAGCTGAACCTTGGACCTTGTGCATGTCAGTGGCGTGGATCCAAGAAACTCTGAATTGAGCCCAGAAGCAAACTGGAGGGCGGCCTAGCTCTCTCAGTATTCATCCTCCAAAGACACCTGATCACTCAGCTTTAGATACCTGCAGTTCTCTCCTGAAGGCAGGGCTGCCAGCTCCAGATTGGGAAACACCTGGAGATTCGGGGGCAGAGGCTGGAGAGGGTGGGGTTTGGGGATCAGGCCTGTAGCCAGGAATTTCTAAGTTGGGGGGCATTTAAATTTCTCGGGGGGTACTTAGACAATTTAGACAATTTGATTCTCCTGTGCAACCCCCCTCCCTCAAGCCCCCTCCCTGGATCTCCAGTGCAGCCAGCATCCCAAGGCCTCCTTCTCTCTCTCTCTGGCACCCCCTGGCCCCCCCCCCCCCGCGCCTGTTTCCAGCTACCTGGCTCTTCCTTCCCTCCATAGGGTGGGGCTGGGAGATCAAATGAGCCCATTCAGCTCTCTCGCCGCTCTTGGCCAGCAGCCTCTGACTCCCGCTTTCCCACTTCCCCCACACACACTCAGGGGAAAAACCCAGTCCCTGCGCAGGGCCCGTGCTCTCCCTTCTGCTGCTGCTGCCGCCGCCTCCTCCTCTTCACTCTTCTCCAGCCTCCTCTGCTCGCTCAACCCCCAGCTCGGCTGGCAGCAGCATCACTGCTGCCCCCACTCCCCCTCCCCAAGCAGCCGCTGTCCAGGCCCGGGAAGCAGGAGCAGCAGCAGCAGCCACCACTGCTGCCACTGCCGTGCACACCTCTTCCTCCCCTGGCCAGCCGCCTGCCTGCCATGGCCCACACGGGGGCCTCCTCCATCTCTCCGCCACCGCTGTTGCCCCCCCTCACTGCCCCTGACCCCTGAGGCAGCCGAGGAGGAAGACGAAGAAGAGGAGCCACCCCCGTTGCGGGCCTTGGTGCCCCACTCCTCTCTGGTGCCCCAGCCCACCCCCACCCCCGTCGGCTGCAGCAGCTGTTCCTCCTCCGACGAGCCCCATGAGGGAAGGCAAGGAGAGGACTGTGGGGCTGCTGGTAGGTA
>NW_015168091.1:346228-367503 GCF_001447785.1 Gekko japonicus | reverse complement strand
GGGGTGGTGGGGAGTCCTCTGGGCAGCCCAGTGAGTTGGGGGAACTGGGCTGCCTAGGAAGTCATCGGGCCTTGGCAGGGAGTCGGGGGGGGGCCTAAGAGGCCGCAATGTAGCTACGGACCTGTTGGGATGAGGATGGGAAGGACCTCAATGGGGTATAAATGCCATAGAGTCCACCCTCTCAAGCAGCCATTTTCTCCTGCAGAGCTGATCTCTGTCATCTGGAGATCAGCTGTAATTCTGGGAGATCTCCTGTCCCCTACCTGAAGGCAGCCATGATGGTGAAACAGGGAGCACACAAGAGTGCCTGGTTTGCAAACCGCAACACTTCATACCGTGCAGAGCCTGGCAGCTTCAAAAACCATAACACAAGGACCGGATGGGTCGTGGAGATGAGCACACACGGGGAGGGAGGGATGCAGCTACAAGCTGACTATCCATGAAGTGGAACTTCTATGTGGGATACCAAGTGTGGTGTATTCCAGTTAATAAAAAACTGTGTTTATACTCAATCATTGAAACCCCATGTAAAGCTTCATTCTGGGCAAGGATCCTAATCTTGCAATCCCTATTGGTAGCCCAGGAAGAGCCGACCAATCACCTACCATCCAGTTCCCTGAGCAGGAACGTCTGTGATTGGACCTTATCTTGACAATCCTATTGGTTGTAATGTACAGTAGGGCGTGGCTACATTAGCCGGGAGAGTTTAAAAGAAGCACAGCTACAATGCAAAAGCTGTTCTGGTTGTTCTGTTCTAGTTGTGTTATGCGTTGCTCAGTAAAGCTGAATCACTTGCTGAAATCTGACTCTGACTCTTCGATAAGTAGTCCACTTAACACCAAGGGTTGCTAACTCAGCCTTGTAAAATTCCTGGGGGCTTGGGGAGGGGCAGTGTCTTGGGAGACTGGGATTTAGGGAGGGGAGGGATCTCAGCAGGAGGTGCCCACAGTGCGGGGGGGGGTCTAGTGGGGGACTCAGATCTAGTCCTTAGGAACTCAAAAAGTTGAGTAAAAAGATTCTCCTCCCAGTTAAGGCAATGTAGGCAGGTATTGGCTAGTCTGGCCATCTGCTTATTCTGCTGAACGATGGTGCTGGGATGGGCCTAGTGAGGTAGCCTAGAGAACCCAGCATGTCTTCTCAACTGAATGCGTTGCCATCCAGCATCTGTTTGGGTTCGCCTCCTTCTCAACCTGCCGCAGAATATCATTCTGTTTTCACAAGCCAGTTCCAGCATGCAAATCCCGTTGATACATAAACACCAAGCGTGCCTCATTTAAATGCCACTGATGTACTATACATCATGGACAACCCACATGGTGGGTGCAGCTTTTGCAAAACTAATGTGAAAAATGTGTTGGGGGGGGATGCGACGTGAGAAAAATCAAGATTCAGAGGCTTGTGTCACAGAAGGGACGAAGTCAAATCGAGGATATTCAAAGTGAAGCAGACAGTTTTGGAAATTTGATCACATCGGTTAAATGCGCTCAGCTTCCATTCGTCTGCAGGCTTTTCGTTATCTTGCTTTCACATTCATATATACGCACGTGAGCTCATTCGGCAACATTTTTCATTCTCCAAGCACAGTTGCGAGTGGCAACTACTTTGTCATTAACGCATATTTTGGAAAATGTAGTTATTTATGTGCTTGCTCTCTCTCTTTTTGTACTCCCCCCCCCCCAATTTTCTGTTACTTGCAGCTTTTTATTTCTCTGGTCTCTAATGAGGAGATTGCAAATGAAAGGGCATGCAAGAAATCCAGAGAGCTCTGGCTTGTTTGTCCATGTTCTGCATGGCCCCTATTGCACTTTGCAATAAAATAAGCAGGATAATACTACAATAAAGCTAGCACAAAATGATACAAATAGCAGCAAAAGCTTTAACATCCTTAACAACAAGAACAAACTTTAAGAGCCAACATGCTGGTAAAATTAAGGCAGTATAAACCAGCACACCTCCATGAAAATCAGCCAGATGTAGATGAGGGACAGCAAAAAAAATCAACCCAACACCTGGGGGAAAGGAATATATTTACTTGCTGGTGCTATAGTTTGGACACATTTGGCAACAGGTAAGTCTCTCTGTCCCTTAACCTTGATAGCCCAGGCCAGCCCAATCTTGTCATATCTCGGAAGCTAAGCAAGGTTGGCCCTGGCTAATAAATGGATGGGAATATCAGGGTCTTTATGCAGAGGCAGGTAATGGAAAACCATCCCAGAAGGTCTCTTTCCTTGAAAGCCCTACAAGGACACTGTAAATCAGCAGTGACTTGATAGCAAAAAAAGCAGCTGTGTGTAGATCCAGGCACCACCACCACATAGGCCCTGCCCTTAATTGACACCCACTTCAGTTCTGAGAGGGGGTTACAGAGAACAGAGGATTTTAATTGATGGGCATGTTTGCATATGGCAGTGACCCCAGATCATTTAGGCCTCTAAAAGTAACATGAGTCAGGTGAACAGTCCAGAGGCACCTTTAAGACCAACCAAGTTTTATTCAAGGTATGAGCTTCTGTGTGCATGCACACTTTTTCAAATAAATTGAACCTTACCTTATCATTCTCCCTGAAATTTCTGCTAAAAAGGTTTTTAAGGCCACTGGGGATTTGGTTGCACTCCCTCACGTGTTTAAGACCTTCGCCCTCTCTGTGAATGTTCTTTGCTCTCCTGTCTTTTTAGTTCCTCCGGAACCTCAAATGCCCATTTTATTATTTTCATCCCACTTCACAGATTTTAAGCGTTGCTGTCTTGATTCTGGCCTCTGACTAGAAAGATAAACTAATCCCAGGGAACTGCAAAGAAAAAAAAGGAAAGAAATGTTACAGAATTGCACATTATTCAAGCAGATGGGTACACACGACGTGTCTCTATGCTTAGAGGTATACAGGTGCAGCATAGATACCAAAGAACCATTCTCCGTGCTGATGGAGAGGAAGGATGCTGGGATCCCATAAAAAGCACATTGCTTTTGTTCCCAGCCATCAGAAAAGGAAGATGAGAAGGCATCCGGCCCAACATCATGGCAGCTTTATGGTCTTAAGGGAAAACTGATGCTGCACTCACTCTGGAATTTTATGGCACAACTGTGTATATCAGCCAGCAAGTTGCTGGGGTTGGACGTTCCCGTTATTGAGTGCTTTTCCAAATTGCTTTTCCTTCCCCCAACTCAAAGCAGAAACTGACTTTGTCACCACTCACTGGGAAAATGCACAATAGGCAGCTTATCCTACACACCCTAACAGGCCCCCTTGAGTTCAGTGGGGTTACGCTGAAGTCATCGGGCATCCCATTTCGGCCACATGGCTCCTACTTACCTGAAGATAGACGTGTTCATTATAAGCCACACTGTGAGCGCTCTCGCCAGCAGGGTGGCTCCGTTACAGATGATCACTTTTGTTTCATGGAACAAAGCACAGGATTGACAGGTGCATCTTATTTAATTAAAGCGTGTCTCATTGTGTGGGTTGCATTCGGTTGATGCCTTCTTTGGTCTCTGCCGTGGTTCAAAACTGCTGTGCTATAGTAGTGGTGAGAGATCAGCAGGGATTCCGGATACCATGCTAGAACTGCTGCTTCACTTGGCTCTCTCTCCCCCACCCTCCTCCATCCTCCTTCCAGGCTGCTTTTATCAGAATCACTGAAATGTTTTGTGTTAAATCTTCCATGCCTGCTGTGAACACCACTCCGATGCATGTAATATATGCACATCAGTGATACACAACCTCCTTCTAGCTCAAGTCTCATGGACATACATGGACATGAACACAAGAAGCTGCCTTCTCCTGAATCGGACACTTGGGCCATCAAGACCCTTGGTCAGTATTGTCTGCTCAGGTTTGCAGCAGCTCTCCAGGGTCTCATGCTGAGGTCTTTCAGACCAGCTCCTACCTGGTTGATTCAACTTGGAGATACCAGGGATTGAACCTGGGATCTTCAGCATGCAAAGCAGATGTTTTCCCACTGAGCCACGGCCTTGAACACACATGAAGCTGCCTGTACTGAATCACATACTTGGTCCATCAAGTCAGCCTTATCTGCTCAAACTGGCAGCAGGTCTCCAGGGTCTGAGGCAGAGGCCTTTCACATCACCTACTCCCTGGTCCTTTTCAATGGAGATTCTGGGGACTTTTCAATGGAGATTCTGAACTTGAGACCTTCTGCATGCAAAGCAGAGGCTCTCCCACTGAGCCACAGTTCCTCCTCATAACTGAGTCATAACTGAGTTGCTAATTACGAGTGCCAATGTTGAACAATAAAAAAGACTGCTTTTTATAATTTGCTCTTTTTGGCACATGAGCATTCTCATAATGGTGCTTGGGAACTGTAGTAAGAAGGGGAAAGAATATCTCAGTTGCATCCACACAGCAGTTTTGCTCCATTGGAGCAACTTTTTTTAGAGCATCTACAATAGCATCCTCCTCCAATCGTTCACTTTCTAGGGTTTCCCATGCTTTGATTCCCTCTTTCCCAAACCCACTTTGCTATTATTTTTCCTGAAAGATCACAGGAGGGGACTAATTAATTGATTAATTATTGTACGGCATTGTGTGTAGGATAGCTGGGAGATCTGAAGATTGTCTGGCAGCCACAAGTTCTAGCTCTTAAGATTATGCTGGTAGAGAGCTAGACTTGTTTTTAGGGGCTAAGAGAGCTCTGAAAGAGCTGTGACTGGCCCAAGGTCACCCAGCTGGCTTCATGGGGAGGAGTGGGGAATTGAACCCAGTTATCCAGATTAGAGTCCGGCACTCTTAACCACCATACCAAACTGGCTCTCTACAGGAGGGGACTACTGAGAAGGGATAACTGAGGAAAGTGCACAGGAAGCTTCCTTGAAGAGCAGCAACGAATATACAACAATGAATCATTGCTGGGGAAGGGGGTATGACAGTGGTAGAACTTACCCTGCCAGCTGAATCACTTGCTGAATCACTGTACGAGTCCTTTGTTAGCGCGATCTAACAGACTAGGCTAGGGGTGATGCAAAAGATTTCTGCCTGAGACCCTGAAGAGCTGCTGCCAGTCGGAGTAGACACTCCTGAACGTGATGGACCAAGGTTCTGATTCAGTATAAGGCAGTTTCATTTGTGTTCAGATGCAGTCCTTGACTAGACCAAAGTGGTCCAGGAGCAACCCTATGTGCCATACAAAAGGAAGAGGAGGAGGAGGAGGAGGAAAAGTAAAGAAGAAAAAGCTGTGAAACACCAGAGGATCTTTCTGGTAACCCGCAAGGAAACCTGAACCTTGTTTTTCTGGGCTCAAGCTAAAGCAAGAAATTACATGGAACTGCCACCACCCTGGCCCTAGCCAAACACGGAGAGTAGACAATATGTGTCTTTTGGAGGACAGGTACCAATTTCTTTGAACTTGAAAATTCCCAGTCCAATCCAGAAACCAAGGAATTATGCCCATTAAAAAAAAAATTCAAGTGAGTCTCTGCAGATCAATCACTGAGCAGGTGAAAATCAACAGTGGCTACCAACTTACAGTGCCTGATACCACAATGACCGCCCACTGCACCAGCACAAAAGCTACATCCCCCTTTTGGGGGCATCTCAGTTTCAATTAAGAACAGAATAGGAATTTCAGGGGAAGGGCACAAGGAAGCACAACAAAACCAAATACAGCAAACTGGGTCCATTCGTATATGAATACCACTCAGTGTTGCCTTTGTTTTTTCTTTATGTTCAAGATTCCCTCTTGCTGGGCTTGACTGTGGAAGGAACCATAATCCCTAGGTTGAGCAACTAGAAACTAGAAAGTCTAAAACAGACTTCTTAAAACTATGCAAAAAGCATCTACTCTTAGAGGAGCCAACTCCAGGTTTGGAAATACCTGGAGATTTGAGATTTGTTGAAAGAAACAGGAACTTACAAGTGTGGAAAATGAGAAAGCAGAAAACCTGTAAACTGGGGAGAAATGTGGGCTTAGAAATGTCATTAAATAACTAAATATATTTCTGTGAATAATAAGGATGGTGTGTACAGGTATTTTGCCCACCCAGGCCAGTCCAGGAATGGGAGGGAACCCTGTACTTTTTCAGTACAGTAAACAACAAACCATGAGATGGTCTGTACCCTCTCTGGTTTCAGAATAATATGCCACCAGAACATCTTTTCACTAGTCCCTGCCTTTCCTAAGGGAGAGATTCCAAACCCTTAGTTGGCATCTGGGACAGAACACATTAGCAACTCATTCCGGAGATGCACACTTTTTACCAAGGTAGCGTATGGGGTGAGCGTTTAGGCCACAGGATTTAGCCTTGGAATTCAGGTACAACATCAAAGACAATTTTAACAATCAGAGGAATCTTTATTTAGTACAGAGCTTAGCATAGACTACCAGAGGTTACAAAAATAACAAAGGCTAGGGCTCTTTGCCTTAACTAAACATTAATGATTCATAGTTACCAAGTCAGAACATCCACAGTCCCGGATAGTCCAAGTACCAAGGGATTTTGAGTAGAAATCCCATCCTTGCACCCATATGCTCCAGTTCACAAAGCAATTCTTTGTCTTCCAAGAGACAACATTTTCAGGTGTCATAAAACAGACAATGACAAGAGGAGGACGGGAGAGCTAAGCAAGAGCTCATTCCCATAGGGATCAGCACAATTATACTCCAATTCCAGTCACAAATTAGCCGTGGCCATCAGCCAATTGCGAGTGGGCATGGGTGTGCCCAATTGTTGGTTGCCATAGCTGCAACACAGGAATGGCTAGAAATTTGGAGGCCTCTCCTGCAGTCAGGTGACCCAAACTTCACAGCTTCATCATTGTATACGTGACATGGCCCATGTAGCCTTAAAGCAGGAGCCTTGAAGTCTGGCTCTTCCACTTAGAGGTGTTAAAGAATGTGCAGTTATATGGCATGGCTATTTAGGTAGCTTATGCCATTTGGTCTGCCCTGGACCATTTGGCCTGCAACAGAAAACAAGACACAGCATGTTATCAAAAGACATCACTGGAGAAGATATAGATATAGATATATGGATATAGAAAGCAGAAAGCAATTTTTCTATACATGGTGATCAGCCACTGACAACTCATGCCTTTAAGGTGGCAACTGTTCACAACAGAATAATGGACAGCCACCATATAGTTCAAAATCAAATGTCCAATGTTGGATCGATCATTCAAACAAAGCATGAGTCTTTGCCACATTTAGTATACCACATTCAGAAGTTCTCCGAAACATCCCATCATTTCTTGGGCCTGATCAGTCATCACCGGCAGATTTTTTTTTAGACTTTCCCCCCTTTTGATTAATGTATGATTTCCCCCCCCCCCCTGCATTCGTGGGAGTTCTTTGAGTATACAGAAAACCCTTGGGGATAGCTGGGCTCTTTTGTCAGCTTCTGTTATCAGAAGTCAGGTATTTTTACAGAGTGACAGGCGAGGGACTCATGCCGAGGCAGAATTACAGGTGGAAGGGATAATTTGGAAATCCCACACCCACTTCACAAAATGATCCCCTGCATGCATTAGTAAGCTCACAGGGGCTTAAGTGGTCTTATCCCCCCCCCTGCTTTTCCCCTCTCACTGGTTATCAGCTGTTCTCAATATTCTTTTCCTTCTGGAGCAAATTTAGTTTCCATCAGCCTGGTTTCTTAGTCTCCCCCCCCCCTTTCCTCATAGTTAAGTTACACAGTCCTATTTTTCTGCAGATCTGAAGAGCTGCTCATGGGTCAAGGCTCCTGCTTTGGTCAGTGGGTGGTCCTGCTGACCAGCTTCTGTCATCTGGACAGAGGCTACCCCTCGACTCTTAGATACAGTGATTATAAAAATAACTAGCAAGGATCATGTCAGCAGCGAATTTAGACCTTTAAAGGGTATAAAAATACATTAAAAATTAATAATATGTAAAACAATCCATTAGTCAAAACAGATTTCCAATAAATCGTATCAGTGCATTTTTTTAAAAAAATCTAGCCGTTTACAAAGTTGCAAGGCACACTCTTTAAAAAAAAAACCTTTAAAATAAATGTAAATTGCAGTCTAACAATAACAACAACAAAAAGCCCAGCTTCTCTTCTTAGGCTGCTTAGACTGACATGCCAAACATCATTGCCTTGTATGTTGCAATATTGACATTTCTGCAGTTCTGTTTGGAGGAGGGTGTCTTCTTTCATGAGCAGTCCTGGAAGCATCCAGAGGAGGATAGGCTGACCGCAGATTTGATGACACTTCTGCGGGAGAAGCAACTCAGGGCTGATAGCTTTGTAGGTCTTAGTCAGATCCCAGCGGATCATCTTGGAGCAGGAGGACATTTCAATCAATGAAATATTAACAAGCATGACTGATGTCTTACGGGAACCGGACTTCCTGCAAATGATGCCTCCGGGAGGACTATAAAGTGTCCCCTGAGTATGGCCCAGGCCATTTCATGAAGGAGAGAAGGCAGTATGGCAGGCACGTCTAAGGCCAATCTGGAAAGATGCAAGGGTTTTCCAGATGGATTATAGCTATGCCCAGTATCTTGCCTCCAGTAGAGGACTGCCAAGGGTTTGACTCAAACCAACTTTCCAACTGGAGAAAAAGTAGGATTGCCAGGCCCAGCCTGGCAACCAGTGGGAGGGGTTGGGGGTAAAGACATGGGGGGGGGGGTGTTTTGGCATTGTGACTGTGATAACGTCATTTCCAAGGAAAACATGGAAGTGACAGCAGTAGCTCTAGGAATAGCTGAAAATGCTCTCGTTTTACCATAGAGCTAGTGTTACCATAGAGCTTCCAGCATTCTGTAGAGCTATCACCATCACTTCTTGGTTTTCCTTGGAAGAGACATTGATCACTCTCCCTCAAAGCTGTGGAGTCTTGTGAGCAAAAATTCTATTTTGTGAGCTACCGGCATTAGAGCTGTGAGTGAGCAATTTGGCTACTGCATAAATTAGTTTGCTCTGGAGCCATCCTTCCTGAGCTAAGACAAAAATGTGTGAGCCAGAAGCTAAAAAACTGTGAGCTAGCTCACAGTAACTCAGCTTAGAGGGAACACTGCTCACGATACGAGTGAGTTTTGCGTTTTGGCCCCATTGCCACTCGGAAAGGTGGTGGGCACAGGAGCTTGGTGTGGGGATCTCCCACCCCGACCAGGTTCTTGGCAACGCTCAGAAAAAGGAATACAGGGGTCCTCTTTGGCCACCAAAAAAGGCTATGCCAGGGATCAAGGCACCTGCATGAACAAAAGGCATATGGAAAAGAGACTGTCGTAAAGCGGGGAATTAGGTGAGATTTCATGAAAATGTTGACTAGCTCCAATCCTAGGCATTCACGAGTAAGACATGAAGTTTGAACTTCAGGAGGAGCCTGAAGTTCTTCTGAAGATAAAACTAATGATTCTCAAATTGTGCATCTAAAAATTCTGACTCCCTTCACAGGTTGTCAGCAGAAGAGCCTGAAATGGCAGTCACCCTCCATCGGCACAGTGGTAGACCATAGACTTTGGATATGGAAGTCCCAAGTTCAAAAGCTAGTATCTTCAGATCTTGGGAAATGGGGGTTGAGTTTCCATGGCATGAGTTGGGTCTAGTTTACACCTTTCAAACCTGGGTCGCCCAGATCCTAGTCTGACAATCTTAACTACTACACCACACTGGCTCTCAGTTAGGAAAAAAATAGCCTAAAGAGTTTAATTATCCATATGTTACCACAAACTAGACCCAACCTTAATTCTTTTGAACTTATGGCCAAGAATCAGGAGTCCTCAAAATACTAAAGACTTCATTTCCACCCTTTTAGCAGCAGCAAAACACGTGCTTGCTTCAAATTGGAAATTACAGAATCTCCCCTGGATACATCAGTGGTACCAAAAGGTATGGGAATATTTTTAGTGGACAAGACCTCAGACTGGATTGTGCAGCAAGATAGACAGGTTACCTCTACTAGTATGACCAAATGGTCACCATGGCTAGATGCTTTTGCGGACCCAGAAGGAACTTTACAGAAAGCACCCATAATTGATTCACACACCTTATATCTTTACCATTAAGTAGTTGAAGGATCTTTAAAACTGGCTTGAACTCCATTTATTTTTATTTTTATTTTAAATTGTTTGAGTGATAAATTCAAAATTAGCAGATAACTTGTAATGGCAATTCTCGATTCACCACAAAGTTAATGGTCATTTTGTAATTGTTTTTCATTCATGCTTTACTAAGTACTGCATTGTATTTTATTTTAATCTTCAATAAACAGTTTAAGGTTAAAAAAAAACACTAGACATTTTCAGTAAGCTCCATCCTGGTGGCCATATGGAGCGTGAAGCTGCAAAGCAAACTCTGTGCCAATAAGGGCTGAAACAGGGATTAAATTTTTCCACGCTATAAAAGTCAAGAGAAGCCCTTCTGACTTGGTTCTCTGACTCTCCACTGCATAGATCATGATCCCTTTTCAAGATCAAGTGAAAACATTCCATTCTCTTATTTCTCTCACGTGTGGACCAAGCCCCACTCTGAGGGAGAAAGCAGTTGTTTACTTCATCATGCCTGTTCAATAAAGAAACATTTTGGCTAATCTTAGAGATGTGATTCCATTTGGTGCTAGCCAGGGGTCATTTCGTAGAAAAAGAGCTAGGGGGACTCATTAGCATAACTCATTAGCATATGCCACACCCCCTGACATCACCGGAAGTGTGTCCTCCCCACAGCCGGCGGCGACCTCCAGCAGGCACCAGCAGGGAGCTCCAGGCCCCGCCCTCCCGCACCTCACCCGGGGGGATGGCGTCCCCCCGCATCCCCCCCCAAAATGACCCCTGGACTGCTAGCTGGGAAATAAGCCTTGATTCAATGTGTATTGTCAATAGCAGCTTAATATTTTTAACACCTAGACTCTCAGCAGTTGGGAATATCTATCACTGCAGGACTAATGGTTATGGCTACAAGAGTATGTTATGGGTGATAAGGCTCTCTTCACATCCTGCCCTTAATATACCGTAGTAAAGGTAACGGTAAAGGTTCCCTTGCTCAAAAGCCAGTCGAATCCGACTCTAGGGTTGCGGTGCTCATCTCCGTTTCAAAGCTGAAGAGCCAGCGCTGTCCGAAGACGTTTCCGTGGTCATGTGGCCAGCATGACTAAACACCAAGGCGCACGGAACGCTGTTACCTTCCCAATGAAGTGGTACCTATTTATCTAGTTGCAATTTCTTGCTTTCAAACTGTTAGGTTGGCAGGAGCTGGAACTAGAGATGGGAGCTCACTCCATCATGCAGCACCCGGGTCTCGAACTGCTGAACTACTGACCTTCCACAGCCTGCAGTTCAGTGTCTTAACCACTTGAGCCACCGCAGCTCCGTTTTGTCAATAGCAGCTTAATATTTTTAACACCTAGACTCTCAGCAGTTGGGAATATCTATCACTGCAGGACTGATGGTTATGGCTACAAGAGTATGTTATGGGTGATAAGGCTCTCTTCACATCCTTCCCTTAATATACCGTAGTAGTTCCAGATTAATGAATTAATCCAGAATTTTTGTTAAAAAATGGATGCGTGTGAACCTTGCATAAAATGTAAAGCTGGGATTTCAGATGGTAGTGATATTTACTCCCAAGCAAGCCCAAAGGGCATTTAGTTAGATTTTTACATTTTTTATTTAGATAGTTATACCTCACTTTCTTCCCTAGTGGGAACCCAAAGCAGCTTACAGCATTATTCTCCTGTCTTCCAAATTTGTCCTCAGAACAACTGCCCTGTGAGGTAAGTTGGACTGAGAGGGAGTGACTGGCCCAATTTGGGGGACCTTTGTAAAAAGGTTTTTTTTGTTTTTTTGTTTGCTTGCTTGCTTTTTTATGCAGAGTACATCCAGACCTTTTGCCGTCTGCAAACAATGCAAAACTGAACAATTCAACAGGGCTTTTCTGCACAGATAATAAGGCTGTAAATGGTTTCACAAACTTGCTTGGATAAATACTTGGGACTTGTGGTCTTCACTGCTGTATTTAGCAGGGGTCATTTCATAGAAAAAGAGGTGCAGGAGCTCATTAGCATAACTAATTAGCATAACTTATTTGCATATGCCACACACCCCTGACATCACCGGAAATGTGTCAGAAGGCAACACCCACCACTCAGGCTCCACTGGACTGTTTTGGATTGCTAGCTATTGGGGGGGAGGAAACGTGCAGATCTGTCCTCACAGAGGAGGGAGAGCCTGTACCTGAATAAAACTTGGTCTTAAAGGTGCCACTGGACTGTTTTGGATTGCTAGCTATGGGGTGGGGGGAACGTGCAGATCTGCCCTCACAGAGGAGGGAGAGCTTGTATCTGAAGGCAGGCCGGGGGGGGGAGCTCTGCAACTTACCTGGCTGCTTATTGCTTCTCGTGGCCCAACTGAGGGCTGCTGGGAGCAGGGGGCAGGGCTTGTTACATGTGCCTGCCCTCTGGGCTCCTTACTGCCGGAGCTCCACTCCTGTGCGTTCCCGCAGGAAATGACCCCTGGTATTTAGCATATTGTAAGTAGGATCCTATTAAGTAATTTCTATACTGGTTAATGTGTCATGTTAATACTTACGCTGTGCTTCAGTTCTTCCTGGTGATTCCAGTCTTCTACTATCCTAATGCATTAATTATTGGATATCCCATTTTGTTGATTGTACCGACTCACTATGTGTAATCCGCCTTGGGTCCATGTGAGAAAGGTGGACTACAAATAGCATAAATAAAATAAAATAACCCAAAAAATTGGTTCCAGTTCAGAAATCCAGGAGTGATGCATGCACATTGTGATTTCAATTCAACCAGCTTTCCCCCTGCCCGTCCAATGCATTTATCCCGCTTCTGATGCTACCAGCCACACAAGGCTTATATGCTGCTACATAAGATGTTTTAGTTGTTCTTGAGATTAAAGTTGTCGGAGAAGAAGAGAGGAGAAGAAATTGGATTTATACCCCACCCTTCACACAGAGTCTCAGAATGGCTTACAATCTCTTTTCCCTTCCTCTCCCAGTCCCCACAACAGACACCCTGTGAGGTAGGTGGGGCTGAGAGAGCTTGGAGAGAACTGCTCTTGAGAGAACAGCGCTGAGAGAACTGTGACTGACCCAAGGTCACCTAGCAGCTGCATGTGGAGGAGTGGGGAATCAAACCCAGTTCTCCCAGATCTACACTCTTAACCGCTACACCAAACTGGTTCTCATTAAGCCATTGCCCTTTTTGGGTGGCCTTTATCTGTAGGCTCAGAAACATTACAAAAGGTATAACTGTTTAAGGAACTCCATGTCAGCATGTGCCATTCTCTGTGCTACAGGAGCTTTTTTGACATACTTTTATAAGAAAAGAATACCCGATTACCAATGCAATCTTATGCAGAGTCACTCCAGTCTAAACCCATTCCTTCCAGTGGACATAGACTGGACTAACTCAGCACTGGATTCGCTCTGTTACCCGTCTACCACTGTCTCTCAAATAGCTGCCACTAGGACAAAAATATATTCCCTTGGAAGCAGATTTGAAGAGCACGATCTGTAGTGTGGCAGATTTATACATACCTGTTCATATTTAAAGACTGGAACATTACGACAAGCACTCCAGTGCATAATTCTAAGAGATGCACAGCTGTCAGACATCTTGGGCTCGCTGAGTGGATTCTGTTTCACATTCCATGGTTGTCATGGACACTTAACAGCTGAACATCTGCTTTGGGCAAACCCTGGGACAAAACAACAAAAAAGACACACCATACCTATTGATGCACAGCAAGGATGCCACTGGAAATCGCAGGATGATGGACTTCCTTTGGCATGGAAAAGAGAGGAATGAAAACTAGCCGAGGTGATATAATGCTTTATATGGAGGGGACAGGTTTTCTGTGAGTAAAGTGGCCAACTTTTCACTGCCGCTATGGCCTGACACCCAACAGTTTGACAGCTAAAAGCTTCTCATCACTTGGAGATCAAGCAACGGGGAAAGCTTTGGCTGCTTATAATTCCTGCGCACCTGGCTGCACGGGAACGGGCCCAATGGAAAAGCCAGCGATTCTGATCCTCAGGGAAGTCAGTAGCACCCCAGGGCCTTTTAGCTGTCATCCGGAGAAGAGAATCCATAAGGACAGTACAACAGCCTTCCTCAATCAGATGAATATTTCTTAGCTCCACTGGGGCCAAAGTACACAGGACGCTGGGGAATCCATGCATGGATCCCTTGTTGGGAATTCAGCTTCAGAAAGTAGCTGTGGGTCTGATACAGATTCCGCCTGTTGTCCTGTGCTTTAAGTCTTTCTTGCTTGCCTTTTCTTCAGTCAGAGGGCTCTACTGGTAGCAGGAGCTCCTTTGCATATTAGGCCACACACCCCTAGTGTAGCCAATCCTCCAAGAGCTTACAGTAGCCCCAGTAAGAAGAGCTCTGTAAGCTCTTGGAGGATTGGCTACACTAGGGGTGTGTGGCCTAATATGCAAAGGAGCTCCTGCTACCAGTAGAGCCCTCAGAGCTCTTCCTACCACCTATTGCTTTTATTTATTATTTACTTCATTTAATACCCTGCCAGCCTCCAGGTGGGGCTCATCTCCAGGCTGTACAGATCAGTTCCCCTGGAGAAAATGGCTGCTTTGGAGGTCCCTGCCCTCCCCAGGCTCCAGCCCAAAACCTCCCATAGTTTCCCAACCTAGAGCTGCCTATCCTACCCCACCCACCCCCTTGCTGAGAGTCAGTGTGGTTAGCCTAGGACCTGGGAGACCTGGATTCGAATCCCCAATCTGCCATGGAAATGTATTGGGTGTCCTTGGGCCAGCCATCAGGTGCCAGGTTCGGTCCCTGACATCTCCAGTTAGAAGGATCAGGTAGTAGATGGTGTGAAAGACCCTCTGCCTGAGACCCTAGGTGGCCACTGCTGGCCTGAGTACACAATTCTGACCTAATGGACCCCTGATCTGATTCATTATGAGGCAGTTTTATGTCTGTTCGTGTGTGTGTGTGTGTGTGTCTGTTCACCCTCGCTTGGCCTAACCTACTCCCCAGGGCTGTTGTGAAGATGGGAAAACAATGTACTCTGCTTCAGGTCCCCATCGGGGAGAATGGGGGCTTATAAATGAGATAAGTAAATCAATAATCCATGGAAGAAGGGGACAGACTTGTCTTGTTACTCAGTGACCAGGCAGAGAAAAGTACCTGCACATTTACAATACAATCCTGAACAGAGTTACACCCCTCCCCAAGTCCATCAAAAGTCAATGTTTACTTTCCTATATCTATGTTTAGTTGCCTACATCTGAATCTATTTCATATTTCAGCAACTAGAAGCCAGGAATCAGGGCCAGCTCATGGCTCAAGTGGGCCGTGTGTCGCATCCCCAGGTCAGTTCAAAATCCACACAGATGGATTGGGGCGACCCTCTCTGAAACACTATGCTGAGCCAGCCTTTGTCTTCATTTGTACATCTCATGCCAGCAGGAGAAAACGTCCTAATGTATTTCTGTCTGACACTTTACACATAAGTGTCTCCCAAAGAACAGAGCAAAACAAAACATTATTTGCAAGACTTTTGTTTAAAAATAGGAGATTTCTCACAGCGGAGTCCTAAGCACTTCTATGCGCATTGACGTCAATGGACTAAGAAGGTGGTAAGTCTGCTTAGGTTTGCACTGTCAATCATTTAGTATTCTCCCCGGTGAAAGAAAATTCAAACAGGCAGCAAAATAAAAATACCTCAAAAGAACAAAGTAACTTGTAAAAACAAGACCAACAACCCATCGAGGGCCAGTTCTCACAACTGTGCAACCTCCACTGCCATGAGCATTAATGAGCAGGTTGACATACCTCATTTATTAGCACCTGATATGGCAATATTCTCACACCCTTTCCAAGGGAGGGGGGTATCTAGGAATTTTCTCAAAGGAGATTGCAAGGAGTTTAACAAGAAGCAAAGACTTGAAACATCTGGTTCTCAGTCCAGTTGGAATTGCAAGATGGCCATCACACACACACACAAACAGTTTCCTAAGACTGCTTCATGCAAAAAGGCCCGAGCAGTGAGATAAACAGCAGCCTCAGGAAATTCTTTACTCATTGGGCCTGCATTACATTTATCTTCCTTCCCCTCGCTGCTTCTTTTCATTATTCTTAGCTTTTCTCTATGGATCCTGAATCTCTCCCCTTTGCCAGTGGTTGGCAAAGCAGCATCCGCACAGCAGTGCTTTGGGAAAGGATGTTGCCACTTTGCCTCTCATAACTCCTGCTACTAATTAGAACAAGAGGTCCGATGCCCTTGCCCCCCCCAAGGAAAGAGCTGAGCCCCCCAGCCCTCCTACAGGGACAATGGGTGTGGCTTACTGTCCTCAGGTTTCCTAAAGTGGTTACTGGAGAGTGATAGAAGAAGCTTTATGACAGACCAAGGCCATGGTCAGACGTGCCTTTAGATGTGACTTAGCTGTGAATGCCTGATGGATCTAAAGGGCAACATCTGGGAAAGGTCCTGCAACCATCAGCACCCTGTGCTGCCCCACCATGGAAGTGGAGTTAAAAGACACTGAGAAAGGTTTGGTCCTAATGCTTGCTGACAGGCCATGGATGGACTTTCCCGTCTGATCACTCAAGCACGATCTCCAGCTGTTGGGATGGTCTGCCCATTCCATCCCGACTTGATGCCAGGTTTTTTCCCCCTCGCTTAGCAGTATATGCATAACCGCATACTCCATGGGGAACCCTCAGTGAGGAGGTGCGATTCCTTGTTTATGTGCATGGGAAACAAAAGACCAAAAAAAAAAAAACCCACTCAGCTGATCGGGCAGTGACAGGCTGAGCCTGCAGCTACAAAGGATGTGTGATTGTGCAATGTGGTGTCAATTCCCCCCCCGGGGGGGGGGGATAGGCTCGCTTCCCCTCCACACCAAATGGCACATCTGACCGCAGCCCGTGGGGGGGGGAGTTTTCCCCATTACTGAACATTCCTGCCAGGAAAAGCTGCCCCTTACATTTCTGTTGATACCTTACGGGTGGATCTGTGGATGTGCCAAGTGGCAGTCGAAGACCATCAGGTGCAGAAGTGGCAGGGCAGGGAATTCAAGTGCTCTTGGGGAGGGGAAGGTATAGCGGTGGGAACAGGTGGAAATGGAAGGGAAGGGAGCAGAGAAACAGAGAAGCTCGGCCCCCTTCCAGCCTCTGTCCCATCCCAAAGGTGACAGGTAGTGGGGCAGTGAAGAAGAACCCCGAGGCAGGGGAAGGGGGATGAAGAACTCTACCTACACCATGAGTGTTGGAGCAGAAGAGCACAGTCCAGGATGTAATCTCTTCCATGACCATCCTGCATGGGGAAGAGGAGCTCAGCATCAGCTCCAATGACCGACTGACCCTCTCTCAAATGGTCTATATCCTTAAGCCCTTCCAGGACACCATCAACATGCTGTGTGCCCATACGGTCAGCCTGGGGCTGGACTGGTTGCATCCTCTCTACAATAAAGGGGAGTACAAGTTGGCCTGTATCTGTGACCCAAAGATAAAAGGCAGCATTGTTCTCCTGAATGCAGTACTCTTATGATAGGAGTATGAACTCTGCAAAAAAGTGAGGAGGCTGCAGGCCAACAGACATGACCAGAGGGAAGAGTAGGTGGAAGAGGCTAGGGAGGGGGAGCCACAACCCAGCACCCCTTCCTCAAAGAGCCAAAGTAGTGAGAAGCCCCATTACTGGCTTTCAGTAGAGAACTGAGAAGTCAGCAGTGGAAGGGATGCCAGGTGTGCAGTGGCAGAGGATTCAGTAGAGGTTATGGTGAGGGAGTACCTCACCAGGTCCCCTGAGCCTGCTGACACTTATCCCGTGGAGTACTGGTCACACAAGGATGTCATATGCTCTGAAGTCTCTTGTGCAGCCATGAGCCCTGAGTCCACCTATGATGGACTGCACTTTTAAAAAGGCAACATGCACCCACATGCTTCCCCCTGAAGCAGTGGGTGAAGCATGTGGGTATCTGTTGCCTCTTAAAAAGTACCATCTGTCACACTGCCTAACACCTAAACCCTAGCAGGGGAGAGGAGTTCACAATCAAAATGAGGGTCCTCAGACAAACACCCAGTAGCTAAGCACCTCTGCCCAGCATGAGCACAGAGATGCGGGGAGTCTACCTAACACCAAAACTCCAGCAGGGAAGAGTTCACAATCTGGAGGGAATGTGTTCTGCTAGCCTCTTTGTGTAACAGCCAACAGAGGACTGGGTGTAGAGCTGAACTGAGTGTTTATATAGCATTCTAATCCCATAGAGCAGAATGCGAGCTCTGTTACTGACAGCATTGGAAGGCTCCTATTGGTGTTTCCAAGGCTGGAGAATTCTACCTCCTCTTTTGCCTTGGAGTTTTGTAAACAGTTTGTCTGGAAATGTATCCATTCACAAACCACCACAAACCATTATGAACAGCACCAAAGTTCGTGGAATGTTCATGCCCTTCCATGAACTGCCCAGAATCCATAACATACTTTACTTTGTGTCTCCGAGAACCACATCATCCATCCCCATCAAGCAGGATTCAGGAAAGGTCTTTCTACCGTTGACCACTGCCTTACTCTTCACCGGTTGGCTTATGTAAACTTAAATGGCCCCACAAAGTCTCTATATGTAACGTTTGTGGACTTGGCCGCTGCGTTTGACTCCATTGATAGGAATAGCTTATGGCAAAAATTGGCAGAACTGAATATCGATAAACGATTGTTATTCCTGTTACATGAGCTGCATACAGACATTAGTGCCCAGATTAGAGTTGAAATGTCAGGGTCCCTAACTAACAAAATCCCAATTCATAAAGGAGTGAAGCAGGGGTGTGTGTTGGCCCCTCTATTGTTTAATTTTTATATAAACAAAATTGTTGACAGGCTATCAGGCCCACAATTCTTTCCACCTATCCTTGGGAAGCATAAAATCTCAATTTTAATTTACGCAGATGACATGGCCCTAATATCACTTACAAAAATCGGGATGAGAAGACTGTTGCAGCAACTAGGATTATACTGTAAGGAAGAGGCCCTTAATATTAACTTTGGAAAAAACCAAAGTGAAGGTCTTCAGAAAAAAGGCTCAAATATCCTCCTGGAGCATACTTGGCAATTCAATAAATCAGTGTAGTTCCTTTAAGTGTTTAGGAATTACATTTAAAGATGGAGGTCCTATGCCTGAATCGTAGCAGTACGGGGGTAGGGGTCCCACTTCCGGCCTTCGGTGGGGCGCCATTGGTGCCAGCTCCGAGGGTCAGGAGTTTGGGAGTGCTCCTGGATGCTTCCTTGACAATGGAGGCCCAGGTAGCAGCCACTGCCAAGGCAGCCTTTTACAATCTATGGCTGATTAAGCAGTTGGTCCCCTTCCTCGAACGCAATGATCTGGCGTCAGTGACCCATGTGATGGTCACCTCGAGGTTGGATTACTGCAATGCTCTCTACATGGGGCTGCCCTTGGGGCAACTTTGGAAGCTGCAGCTGGTGCAGAATGCCGCAGCTAGGTTGTTGATGGGTGCCCCTATGAGGGAACACATCCAACCGGTGCTGAGGGCGCTGCACTGGCTGCCAATAGCGTTCCGGATACGCTTCAAGGTGCTGGTTATGACCTTTAAAGCCCTTTATGGTCTGGGGCCTGTCTACCTGCGGGACCGCCTTTCCCCGTACGTTCCCCCAAGAGCACTAAGATCTGAGTCGCAGGACCGGCTAGTCCCCCCTGGCCCTAGGGATGCCAAACTAACAATTACTAGAACTAGGGCGTTCTCCTTGGCTGCACCAATATTATGGAATCAGCTCCCTCATGAGATCCACGCTGTCCGGGATCTCTGCCAGTTCCGGAGAGCGGTGAAGACGGAGCTATTCCGCCAAGCATTTAATAACCCGGACTAAGCATGATATCACTTTATAGTTGCCGCCATGGGTATGTTATACTGTGTGTAAATTACAATTTTATTGTACTGTTATAGATTGTTTTAGAGGCATTGTTTTATTGGTTTTAATGTTGTAAGCCGCCCTGAGCCGCTTCAGTGGGAGGGCGGGATAAAAATCAAATAAATAAATAAATAAAATAATTACCTGTTGAAGGTAGGTTGGCCTCAAACCATTTAGGGCTTTAAAAGTTAGGATGAACACCTTGATTTGTGCTCAAAAACAAATCGTGAACCAGTATTGGTGGGCCAAGACTGGAATGATACGGTTCCTATGACCCACTCCAGTGGCTGCAGTATTCCAACTGATCTCCAGACAACAGAAATCAGTTCCCCTGGAGACAATGGCTGTTTTGGATGGTGGACTCCCTGATAGGCAGTCCAGAAAGATATTGTGAACAGTGGCACTGAAAGCTGCCGGGAGGAGAATCATCAGAGATATTCTGTCTCCTGATGCGAGTCATCCTCCAGGGAGACCAGTCCCATAACCAGGTCTAAAGCCAGAGAGGAAGAGGTCTAAACAATTTGCCTCACCCAGGAAAATGTGCAGTTGTCCAGCCACCACCTGTTCAGTTCCCTTGCTCAAGAATGGAACATATCTGAGACTGGTTGATAATTACTGAGTTCTCTTGGGTGGGTCCAGGAGATGCTTCTTTAGAAGTGGGTGCACCACAGCCTATTTCAAGGCTGTGGCGATGACCCTCACTCTTAAGGAAGTATTAACTACCTCTTGAACCCAGTTGGCCAGCCCCTAACCACCCCCCTCCCAGGCAGATTTAAGTAACCAGGAAGGACAAGGGTCATACAAGCAGGTGGTAGGCCTCAGTCATCCAAGGATCCAGTCCTCATCCTCAGACTGAACAGACTGAAAAGTATCCCAGACAATCAGACAAGTTGGCACCCATCTGACTGCTAACATAGAGCCCAAGTTGGAACAGATGCAAGAGATTTTAATCTGTGCGCATCCGTGGAGACTTGGGGAAAAAACCATTTTGCTAGGGGACATGGGCGGGCGCTGGAACTACCACTGGGAATGCAATCAGACGCCCGCCCTTGCCCTGCGGTTTCTGGAAAGTAGTACCTCGGAGGTACTAGTTTTTTAAACCGCATTTTCGGCAGGAAGCCTCGGGTAAGCCACAGGAGCTCTACGCTTCCCAGATGTGGTGGTGTGATCGCGCCCGGAAAATCCACCTATCTTCCATCCCTCTAGCATGGCTAATGCTCCGTGTGACCGGGGCCACAGAAAGGAAAGGTCAGGTGAAATCAGGGGTTGAAAATTTGTGAGATAGAACCCGTACATGCACAGACTTTAGTTCTTATGTTTCAGGCTAATGAGAGTTTCTTAAGCTTTTCATAGTGACTTAAATCTTTATGTTCCAGTGTTTCCCAAGCACTCCAGCACACTTTCTTTGAGTATTCATTGACTCTTTTGGTTTCCAGAAGGCTGGTGCACTCTTTC